>NC_090933.1:290156960-290466636 GCF_040938575.1 Ambystoma mexicanum | reverse complement strand
TTCAGGAAACCGCGAGAGTTCTTAGAACACATTCAGTTTGCCACAGAACAATACGGACAGCGTCTTCAGGAAACCCCCTACGAACATTTGAGGACACCGTGTGAGTTCTTAGAACACACCGCCATTTTGTTTATCTGCGAACATTTCAGGACAAAGAGAGAGTTCTTAGAACACATTCAGCTTGCCACAGAACAATGCGGACAGCGTCCTCAGAACACCCCCATTTTGTTTATTTACGAACATTTCAGGACACCGCGAGAGTTCTTAGAAAACATTCAGCTTGCCACAGAACAATACGGACAGCGTCTTCAGGACACGCCTACGAACATTTGAGGACACCGTGTGAGTTCTTAGAACACACCCCCATTTTGTTTATCTGCGAAAATTTCAGGACACCGCACGATTTCTTGGAACACATTCAGCTTGCCACAGAACAATACAAACAGCGTCTTCAGGACACCCCCAACGAACATTTCAGGACACTGCGAGAGTTCTTATAACACTTTCAACTTGCCACAGAACAATACGGACAGCATCTTCAGGACACCCCCTTCGAACATTTGAGGACACCACGTGAGTTCTTAGAACACACCCCCATTTTGTTTATCTGCGAACATTTCAGGACATCGAAGGAGTTCATACAAAACATTCAGCTTGCCACAGAAAAATACGGACAGCGTCTTCAGGACACCCCCTACGAACATTTCAGGACACTGCGAGAGTTCTTAGAACACTTTCAACTTGACAACGAACAATACGGACAGCGTCTTCAGGACACCCTGTATGAACATTGGAGGACACTGCGTGAGTTCTTAGAACACACCCCCATTTTGTTTATTTACGAACATTCCAGGACACCACGAGAGTTCTTATAACACTTTCAACTTGCCAGAGAACAAAACGGACAGCATCTTGAAGACACCCCTACGAACATTTCAGGACACTGTGAGAGTTCTTAGAACACTTTCAACTTGACAACAAACAATACGGACAGCGTCCTCATAACACCCCCATTTTGTTTATTTCCGAACATTTCAGGACACCACGAGAGTTCTTAGACCACATTCAGCTTGCCACAGAACAATACGGACAGCGTCTTCAGGACACTCCCTACGAATATTTCAGGACACCGCGTGAGTTCCTAGAACACACCCCCATTTTGTTTATTTGCGAACATTCCAGGACACCGCAAGAGTTCATATAACAGTTTCAACTTGCCAGAGAACAATACAGACAGCGTCTTCAGGACACCCCTACGAACATTTCAGGACACTGTGAGAGTTCTTAGAACACTTTCAACTTGACAACGAACAATACGGACAGCATCTTCAGAACACCCCCATTTTGTTTATTTATGAACATTTCAGGATACCGCGAGAGTTCTTAGAACACATTCAGCTTGCCACAGAACAATACGGACAGCATCTTCAGGACACCCCCTACGAACATTTCAGGACACTGCGTCAGTTCTTAGAACACACCCCCATTTTGTTCATTTGCGAACATTTCAGGAAACCGCGAGAGTTCTTAGAACACATTCAGTTGCCACAGAACACTACGGACAGCGTCTTCAGGAAACCCCCTACGAACATTTTAGGACACCGCGTGAGTTCTTAGAACACACTGCCATTTTGTTTATCTGCGAACATTTCAGGACACCGCAAGAGTTCTTAGAACACATTCAGCTTGCCACAGAACAATACGGACAGCGTCCTCAGAACACCCCCATTTTGTTTATTTACGAACATTTCAGGACACCGCGAGAGTTCTTAGAAAACATTCAGCTTGCCACAGAACAATACGGACAGCGTCTTCAGGACACGCCTACGAACATTTGAGGACACCGCGTGAGTTCTTAGAACACACCCCCATTTTGTTTATCTGTGAACATTTCAGGACACCGCAAGAGTTCTTAGAACACATTCAGCTTGCCACAGAACAATACAGACAGCGTCTTCAGGACACCCCCAACGAACATTTCAGGACACTGCGTGAGTTCTTAGAACACTTTAAATTTGACAACGAACAATACGGACAGCGTCCCCAGAAAACCCCCATTTTGTTTATTTGCGAACATTTCAGGACACCGCGAGAGTTCTTAGAACACTTTCAACTTGCCAGAGAATAATACGGACAGTGTCTTCAGGACACCCCCTACGAACATTGCAGGACACCGTGAGAGTTCTTAGAACACTTTCAACTTGACAACGAACAATACGGACAGCGTCCTCAGAACACCCCCATTTTGTTTATTTGCGAACGTTTCAGGTCACAGCGAGAGTTCTTAGAACACTTTCAACTTGCCAGAGAACAATACGGACAGCGTCTTCAGGACACCCCCTACGAACATTTCAGGACACCGTGACAGTTCTGAGAACACTTTCAACTTGACAACGAACAATACGGACAGCGTCATCAGAACACCCCCAATGTGTTTATTTGCGAACATTTCAGGACACCGCAAGAGTTCTTAGAACACATTCAGCTTGCCACAGAACAATACGGACAGTGTCTTCAGGACACCCCCTACGAACATTTCAGGACACCGCAAGTGTTCTTAGAACACTTTCAACTTGACAACGAACAATACGGACAGCGTCCTCAGAACACCCCCATTTTGTTTATTTGCGAACATTTCAGGACACCGCGAGAGTTCTTAGAACACTTTGAACTTGACAACGAACAATACAGACAGCGTCCTCAGAACACCCTCATTTTGTTTATCTGCGAACATTTCAGGACACCGCAACAGTTATTAGAACACATTCAGCTTGCCACAGAACAATACGGACATCCTCTTCAGGACACCCCCTACGATCATTTAAGGACACAGCGTGAGTTCTTAGAACACACCCCCAATGTATTTATCTGTGAACATTTCAGTACACCGCGAGAGTCCTTAGAACACATTCAGCTTGCCACAGAACAATACGGACAGCGTCTCCAGGACACCCCCTACGAACATTTCAGAACACCGTGAGAGTTCTTAGAACACTTTAAATTTGACAACAAACAATACGGAGAGCGTCCTCAGAACACCCCAATTTTGTATATTTGCGAACATTTCAGGATACCGCGAGAGTTCTTAGAACACTTTCAGCTTGCCATAGAATAATACGAACATGTGAGGACACCGCGTGAGTTCTTAGAACATAGCCCCCATTTTGTTTATTTGCGAACATTTCAGGATACCGTTTGAATTTTTAGAACACATTCAGCTTGCCACAGAACAATACGGACAGCGTCTTCAGGGCACCCCCTACGAACATTTCAGGACACCGTGAGAGTTCTTAGAACACTTTCAACTTGACAACGAACAATACAGACAGCGTCCTCAGAACACCCCCATTTTGTTTATTTGCGAACGTTTCAGGTCACCGCGAGAGTTCTTAGAACACTTTCAACTTAACAACGAACAATACGGACAGCGTCATCAGAACACCCCCAATTTGTTTATTTGCGAACATTTCAGGACACAGCGAGAGTTCTAAGAACACATTCAGCTTGCCACAGAACAATACAGACAGCGTCTTCAGGACACCCCCTACAAACATTTCAGGACACCGCAAGTGTTCTTAGAACACTTTCAACTTGACAACGAACAATACGGACAGCGTCCTCAGAACACCCCCATTTTGTTTATTTGCGAACATTTCAGGACACTGCAAGAGTTCTTAGAACACTTTCAACTTGACAACGAACAATACAGACAGCGTCCTCAGAACACCCTCATTTTGTTTATTTGCGAACATTTCAGGACACTGCAACAGTTATTAGAACACATTCAGCATGCCACAGAACAATACGGACATCCTCTTCAGGACACCCCCTACGATCATTTAAGGACACAGTGTGAGTTCTTAGAACACACCCCCAATTTATTTATCTGTGAACATTTCAGTACACCGAGAGAGTTCTTAGAACACATTCAGCTTGCCACAGAACAATACGAACATGTCAGGACACCGCGTGAGTTCTTAGAACATAGCCCCCTTTTTGTTTATTTGCGAACATTTCAGGACACCGTTTGAATTTTTAGAACACATTCAGCTTGCCACCGAACAATACGGACAGCGTCTTCAGGGCACCCCCTACGAACATTTCAGGACACCGCAAGAGTTCTTAGAACACTTTCAGCTTGCCATAGAATAATACGAACATGTCAGGACACCGCGTGAGTTCTTAGAACATAGCCCCCATTTTGTTTATTTGCGAACATTTCAGGACACCGTTTGAATTTTTAGAACACATTCAGCTTGCCACAGAACAATACGGACAGCGTCTTCAGGGCACCCCCTACGAACATTTCAGGACACCGCGAGAGTTCTTAGAACACTTTCAACTTGACAACGAACAATACAGACAGCGTCCTCAGAACACCCCCATTTTTTTTATTTGCGAACATTTCAGGACACCCCGAGAGTTCTTAGAACACTTTCAACTTGCCAGAGGACAATACAGACAGCGTCTTCAGGACACCCCCACGAACATTTCAGGACACCGCAATTGTTCTTAGAACACTTTCAACTTGACAACGAACAATACGGAGAGCGTCCTCAGAACACCCCCATTTTGTTTATTTGCGAACATTTCAGGACACCGCAAGAGTTCTTAGAACACTTTCAACTTGGCAACGAACAATACAGACAGCGTCCTCAGAACACCCCCATTTTGTTCATTTGCGAACATTTCAGGACATCAAGAGAGTTCTTAGAACACATTCAGCTTGCCACAGAACAATAAGGACATCCTCTTCAGGACACCCCCTACGATCATTTAAGGACACTGCATGAGTTTTTAGAACACACCCCCAATTTATTTATCTGTGAACATTTCAGGATACCGCGAGAGTTCTTAGAACACATTCAGCTTGCCACCGAACAATACGGACAGCGTCTCCATGACACCCCCTACGAACATTTCAGAACACCACGAGAGTTCTTAGAACACTTTAAATTTGACAACGAACAATACGGAGAGCGTTCTCAGAACACCCCAATTTTGTATATTTGCGAACATTTCAGGACACCGCAAGAGTTCTTAGAACACTTTCAGCTTGCCACAGAATAATACGAACATTTCAGGACACTGCGTGAGTTCTTAGAACAAACCACCATTTTGATTATTTGTGAACATTTCAGGTCACCGCTAGAATTCTTAGAACACATTCAGCTTGCCACAGAACAATACGGACAGCGTCTTCAGGACACCCCCTGCGAACATTTAAAGACACCGCGTGAGTTCTTAGAACACACCCCCATTTTGTTTATCTGCGAACATTTCAGGACACCACGAGAGTTCTTAGAAAACATTCAGCTTGCCACAGAACAATACGGACAGTGTCTTCAGGACACCCCCTACGAACATTTCAGGACACCGTGAGTGTTCTTAGAACACTTTCAACTTGACAACGAACAATACGGACAGCGTCCTCAGAACACCCCCATTTTCTTTATTTGCGAACATTTCAGGACACCGCGAGAGTCCTTAGAACACTTTCAACTTGCCAGAGAACAATACGGACAGCGTCTTCAGGACACCCCCTACGAACATTTCAGGACACCGTAACAGTTCTGAGAACACTTTCAACTTGACAACGAACAATACGGACAGCGTCATCAGAACACTCCCAATTTGTTTATTTGCAAACATTTCAGGACACCGCGGGAGTTCTTAGAACACATTCAGCTTGCCACCGAACAATACGGACAGTGTCATCAGGATACCCCCTACGAACATTTCAGGACACCGCGTGAGTTCTTAGAACACACCCCTATTGTGTTCATTTGCGAACATTTCAGGAAACTGCGAGAGTTCTTAGAACACATTCAGTTTGCCACAGAAGAATACGGACAGCGTCTTCAGGAAACCCCCTACGAACATTTCAGGACACCGCGTGAGTTCTTAGAACACACCCCCATTTTGTTTATCTGCGAACATTTCAGGACACCGCGGGAGTTCTTAGAACACATTCAGCTTGCCACCGAACAATACGGACAGCGTCATCAGGATACCCTCTACGAACATTTCAGGACACCGCGTGAGTTCTTAGAACACACCCCTATTGTGTTCATTTGCGAACATTTCAGGACACCGCGGGAGTTCTTAGAACACATTCAGCTTGCCACCGAACAATACGGACAGCGTCATCAGGATACCCCCTACGAACATTTCAGGACACCGCGTGAGTTCTTAGAACACACCCCTATTGTGTTCATTTGCGAACATTTCAGGAAACTGCGAGAGTTCTTAGAACACATTCAGCTTGCCACAGAACAATACGGACAGTGTCTTCAGGACACCCCCTCCGAACATTTCAGGACACCGCCAGAGTTCTTAGAACACTTTTAACTTGACAACGAACAATACGGACATCGTCCTCAGAATACCCCCATTTTGTTTATTTGCGAACATTTCAGGACACCGCGAGAGTACGGACAGCGTCCTCAGAACACCCCCATTTTGTTTATTTACGAAAATTTCAGGACACAGCGAGAGTTCTTAGAACACATTCAGCTTGCCACAGAACAATACGGACAGCGTCTTCAGCACAACCCCTACGATCATTTCAGGACACCGCGTGAATTTTTAGAACACACCCCCATTTTGTTCATTTGCGAACATTTCATGGCATCGCGAGAGTTCTTAGAACACATTCAGCTTGCCACAGAACAATACGGACACCGTCTTCAGGACACCCCCTACGAACATTTGAGGACACCGCGTGAGTTCTTAGAACACTCCCATTTTGTTTATCTGCGAACATTTCAGAACACTGCAAGAGTTCTTAGAAAACATTCAGCTTGCCGCAGAACAATACGGACAGCGTCTTCAGGACACCCCCTACGAACATTTCAGGACACAGCGAGAGTTCTTAGAACACTTTCAACTTGACAACGAACAATACGGACAGGGTCCTCAAAACACACCCATTTTGTTTATTTGCAAACATTTCAGGACACCCCGAGAGTTCTTTGAACACTTTCAACTTGCCAGAGAACAATACGGACAGTGTCTTCAGAACACCCCCTACGAACATTTGAGGACACCGCGTGAGTTTTTAAAACACACCCCCATTTTGTTTATTTGCGAACATTCCAGGACACCACGAGAGTTCTTAGAACACTTTCAACTTGCCAGAGAACAATACGGACAGCGTCTTCAGGACACCCTTACGAACATTTCAGGACACCGCGAGAGTTCTTAGAACACTTTCAACTTGACAACGAACAATACGGACATCGTCCTCAGAACACACCCATTTTGTTTATTTGCAAACATTTCAGGACACCCCGAGAGTTCTTTGAACACTTTCAACTTGCCAGAGAACAATACGGACAGTGTCTTCAGAACACCCCCTATGAACATTTCAGGACACCGTGAGAGTTCTTAGAACACTTTCAACTTGTCAACGAACAATACAGACAGCGTCCTCAGAACACCCCCATTTTGTTTAATTGCGAACATTTCAGGACGCCGCAAGAGTTCTTAGAACACATTCAGCTTGCCACAGAACAATACAGACAGCGTCTTCAGGACACCCCCTACGAACATTTCAGGACACTGTGTGAGTTCTTAGAACACACCCCCATTCTGTTCATTTGCGAACATTTCAGGAGACCGCAAGAGTTCTTAGAACACATTCAGCTTGCCACAGAACAATACAGACAGGCTCTTCAGGACACCCCCTACGAACATTTCAGGACACCGCGTGAGTTCTTAGAACACACCCCCATTCTGTTCATTTGCGAACATTTCGGAACACCGCGAGAGTTCTTAGAAGACATTCAGCTTGCCACAGGACAATACGGACAGAGTCTTCAGGACACCCCCTATGAACATTTCAGAACACCGCGAGAGTTCTTAGAACACTTTAAATTAGACAACAAACAATACGAACAGCGTCCTCAGAACACCCCAATTTTGTATATTTGCGAACATTTCAGGACACCGCGAGATTTCTTAGAACACTTTCAGCTTGCCATAAAATAATACGAACATTTCAGGACACCACGTGAGTTCTTAGAACACACCCCCATTCTGTTCATTTGCCAACATTTCAGGACACCGCAAGAGTTCTTAGAACACATTCAGCTTGAAACAGAACAATACAGAGAGCGTCTTCAGTACACCCCCTACGAACATTTCAGGACACCGCATGAGTTCATAGAACACACACCCATTGTGTTTATTTGCGAACATTTCAGGACACCGCAAGAATTCTTAGAACACATTCAGCTTGCCACAGAACAATACGGACAGCATCTTCAGGGCACCCCCTACAAACATTTCAGGACACCGCGACAGTTCTTAGAACACTTTCAACTTGACAACGAACAATACAGATAGCGTCCTCAGAACACCCCTATTTTGGTTATTTGCCAACATTTCAGGACACCCCGAGAGTTCTTAGAACACTTTCAACTTGCCAGAGAACAATACAGGCAGCGTCTTCAGGACACCCCCTACGAACATTTCAGGGCACCGCAAGAGTTCTCAGAACACTTTCAACTTGACAACAAACAATATGGACAGCGTCCTCAGAACACCCCCATTTTGTTTATTTGCGAACATTTCAGGACACCGCAAGAGTTCTTAGAACACTTTCAACTTCACAACGAACAATACAGACAGCGTCCTCAGAACACCCCCATTTTGTTTATTTGCGAACATTTCAGGACACTGCAAGAGTTATTAGAACACATTCAGCTTGCCACAGAACAATACGGACAGTGTCTTCAGGAGACCCCCTACGAACATTTTAGGACACTGCGTGAGTTCTTAGAACACACCCCCATTTTGTTCATTTGCGAACATTTCAGGACATCACGAGAGTTCTTAGAACACATTCAGCTTGCCACAGGAAAATACGGACATCCTCTTTAGGACACCCCCTACGATCATTTAAGTACACCGCGTGAGTTCTTAGAACACACCCCCATTTTATTTATCTGTGAACATTTCAGGACACCGCGAGAGTTCTTAGAACACATTCAGCTTGCCACAGAACAATACGGACAGCGCCTCCAGGACACCCCCTACGAACATTTCAGAACACCGCGAGAGTTCTTAAAACACTTTAAATTTGACAACGAACAATACGGACAGCATCCTCAGAACACCCCAATTTTGTATATTTGCGAACATTTCAGGACACCGCGAGAGTTCTTAGAACACATTCAGCTTGCCACAGAACAATACAGACAGGGTCTTCAGGACACCCCCTACGAACATTTCAGGACACCGCGTGAGTTCTTAGAACACACCCCCATTCTGTTCATTTGCGAACATTTCGGAACACCGGGAGAGTTCTTAGAAGACATTCAGCTTGCCACAGGACAATACGGACAGAGTCTTCAGGACACCCCCTATGAACATTTCAGAACACCGCGAGAGTTCTTAGAACACTTTAAATTAGACAACAAACAATACGAACAGCGTCCTCAGAACACCCCAATTTTGTATATTTGCGAACATTTCAAGACACCGCGAGATTTCTTAGAACACTTTCAGCTTGCCATACAATAATACAAACATTTCAGGACACCACGTGAGTTCTTAGAATACACCCCCATTCTGTTCATTTGCGAACATTTCAGGACACCACAAGAGTTCTTAGAACACATTCAGCTTGAAACAGAACAATACAGAGAGCGTCTTCAGGACACCCCCTACGAACATTTCAGGACACCGCATGAGTTCATAGAACACACACCCATTGTGTTTATTTGCGAACATTTCAGGCCACCGCAAGAATTCTTAGAACACATTCAGCTTGCCACAGAACAATACGGACAGCATCTTCAGGGCACCCCCTACAAACATTTCAGGACACCGCGAAAGTTCTTAGAACACTTTCAACTTGACAACGAACAATACAGATAGCGTCCTCAGAACACCCCTATTTTGGTTATTTGCCAACATTTCAGGACACCCCGAGAGTTCTTAGAACACTTTCAACTTGCCAGAGAACAATACAGGCAGCGTCTTCAGGACACCCCCTACGAACATTTCAGGGCACCGCAAGAGTTCTCAGAACACTTTCAACTTGACAACAAACAATACGGACAGCGTCCTCAGAACTCCCCCATTTTGTTTATTTGCGAACATTTCAGGACACCGCAAGAGTTCTTAGAACACTTTCAACTTCACAACGAACAATACAGACAGCGTCCTCAGAACACCCCCATTTTGTTTATTTGCGAACATTTCAGGACACTGCAAGAGTTATTAGAACACATTCAGCTTGCCACAGAACAATACGGACAGTGTCTTCAGGAGACCCCCTACGAACATTTTAGGACACTGCGTGAGTTCTTAGAACACACCCCCATTTTGTTCATTTGCGAACATTTCAGGACATCACGAGAGTTCTTAGAACACATTCAGCTTGCCACAGGAAAATACGGACATCCTCTTTAGGACACCCCCTACGATAATTTAAGTACACTGCGTGAGTTCTTAGAACACACCCCCATTTTATTTATCTGTGAACATTTCAGGACACCGCGAGAGTTCTTAAAACACTTTAAATTTGACAACGAACAATACGTACAGCATCCTCAGAACACCCCAATTTTGTATATTTGCGAACATTTCAGGACACCGCGAGAGTTCTTAGAACACATTCAGCTTGCCACAGAACAATACAGACAGGGTCTTCAGGACACCCCCTACGAACATTTCAGGACACCGCGTGAGTTCTTAGAACACACCCCCATTCTGTTCATTTTCGAACATTTCGGAACACCGCGAGAGTTCTTAGAAGACATTCAGCTTGCCACAGGACAATACGGACAGAGTCTTCAGGACACCCCCTATGAACATTTCAGAACACCGCGAGAGTTCTTAGAACACTTTAAATTAGACAACAAACAATACGAACAGCGTCCTCAGAACACCCCAATTTTGTATATTTGCGAACATTTCAGGACACCGCAAGATTTCTTAGAACACTTTCAGCTTGCCATACAATAATACGAACATTTCAGGACACCACATGAGTTCTTAGAACACACCCCCATTTTATTTATCTGTGAACATTTCAGGACACCGCGAGAGTTCTTAGAACACATTCAACTTGCCACAGAACAATACGGACAGCGTCTTCAGGACACCCCCTGCGAACATTTAAAGACACCGCGTGAGTTCTTAGAACACACCCCCATTTTGTTTATCTGCGAACATTTCAGGACACCACGAGAGTTCTTAGAAAACATTCAGCTTGCCAAAGAACAATACGGACAGTGTCTTCAGGACACCCCCTACAAACATTTCAGGACACTGTGAGAGTTCTTAGAACACTTTCAACTTGACAACGAACAATACGGACAGTGTCCTCAGAACACCCCCATTTTCTTTATTTGCGAACATTTCAGGACACCGCGAGAGTCCTAAGAACACTTTCAACTTGCCAGAGAACAATACGGACAGCGTCTTCAGGACACCCCCTACGAACATTTCGGGACACCGTAACAGTTCTGAGAACACTTTCAACTTGACAACGAACAATACGGACAGCGTCATCAGAACACCCCCAATTTGTTTATTTGCAAACATTTCAGGACACTCCGGGAGTTCTTAGAACACATTCAGCTTGCCACCGAACAATACGGACAGCGTCATCAGGATACCCCCTACGAACATTTCAGGACACCGCGTGAGTTCTTAGAACACACCCCTACTGTGTTCATTTGCGAACATTTCAGGAAACTGCGAGAGTTCTTAGAACACATTCAGTTTGCCACAGAAGAATACGGACAGCGTCTTCAGGAAACCCCCTACGAACATTTCAGGACACCGCGTGAGTTCTTAGAACACACCCCCATTTTGTTTATCTGCGAACATTTCAGGACACCGCGGGAGTTCTTAGAACACATTCAGCTTGCCACCGAACAATACGGACAGCGTCATCAGGATACCCCCTACGAACATTTCAGGACACCGCGTGAGTTCTTAGAACACACCCCTATTGTGTTCATTTGCGAACATTTCAGGACACCGCGGGAGTTCTTAGAACACATTCAGCTTGCCACCGAACAATACGGACAGCGTCATCAGGATACCGCCTACGAACATTTCAGGACACCGCGTGAGTTCTTAGAACACACCCCTATTGTGTTCATTTGCGAACATTTCAGGAAACTGCGAGAGTTCTTAGAACACATTCAGCTTGCCACAGAACAATACGGACAGTGTCTTCAGGACACCCCCTCCGAACATTTCAGGACACCGCCAGAGTTCTTAGAACACTTTTAACTTGACAACGAACAATACGGACATCGTCCTCAGAATACCCCCATTTTGTTTATTTGCGAACATTTCAGGACACCGCGAGAGTACGGACAGCGTCCTCAGAACACCCCCATTTTGTTTATTTACGAAAATTTCAGGACACAGCGAGAGTTCTTAGAACACATTCAGCTTGCCACAGAACAATACGGACAGCGTCTTCAGCACAACCCCTACGATCATTTCAGGACACCGCGTGAGTTTTTAGAACACACCCCCATTTTGTTCATTTGCGAACATTTCATGGCATCGCGAGAGTTCTTAGAACACATTCAGCTTGCCACAGAACAATACGGACACCGTCTTCAGGACACCCCCTACGAACATTTGAGGACACCGCGTGAGTTCTTAGAACACTCCCATTTTGTTTATCTGCGAACATTTCAGAACACTGCGAGAGTTCTTAGAAAACATTCAGCTTGCCGCAGAACAATACGGACAGCGTCTTCAGGACACCCCCTACGAACATTTCAGGACACAGCGAGAGTTCTTAGAACACTTTCAACTTGACAACGAACAATACGGACAGGGTCCTCAAAACACACCCATTTTGTTTATTTGCAAACATTTCAGGACACCCCGAGAGTTCTTTGAACACTTTCAACTTGCCAGAGAACAATACGGACAGTGTCTTCAGAACACCCCCTACGAACATTTGAGGACACCGCATGAGTTCTTAAAACACACCCCCATTTTGTTTATTTGCGAACATTCCAGGACACCACGAGAGTTCTTAGAACACTTTCAACTTGCCAGAGAACAATACGGACAGCGTCTTCAGGGCACCCTTACGAACATTTCAGGACACCGCGAGAGTTCTTAGAACACTTTCAACTTGACAACGAACAATACGGACATCGTCCTCAGAACACACCCATTTTGTTTATTTGCAAACATTTCAGGACACCCCGAGAGTTCTTTGAACACTTTCAACTTGCCAGAGAACAATACGGACAGTGTCTTCAGAACACCCCCTATGAACATTTCAGGACACCGTGAGAGTTCTTAGAACACTTTCAACTTGTCAACGAACAATACAGACAGCGTCCTCAGAACACCCCCATTTTGTTTAATTGCGAACATTTCAGGACGCCGCAAGAGTTCTTAGAACACATTCAGCTTGCCACAGA
This sequence comes from Ambystoma mexicanum, assembly GCF_040938575.1. Classification (NCBI taxonomy): domain Eukaryota; kingdom Metazoa; phylum Chordata; class Amphibia; order Caudata; family Ambystomatidae; genus Ambystoma; species Ambystoma mexicanum. Next base: position 290,453,215 of record NC_090933.1, on the reverse strand, counting down.
ACAATACAGACAGCGTCTTCAGGACACCCCCTACGAACATTTCAGGACACCGTGTGAGTTCTTAGAACACACCCCCATTCTGTTCATTTGCGAACATTTCAGGACACCGCAAGAGTTCTTAGAACACATTCAGCTTGCCACAGAACAATACAGACAGGGTCTTCAGGACACCCACTACGAACATTTCAGGACACCGCGTGAGTTCTTAGAACACACCCCCATTCTGTTCATTTGCGAACATTTCGGAACACCGGGAGAGTTCTTAGAAGACATTCAGCTTGCCACAGGACAATACGGACAGAGTCTTCAGGACACCCCCTATGAACATTTCAGAACACCGCGAGAGTTCTTAGAACACTTTAAATTAGACAACAAACAAAACGAACAGCGTCCTCAGAACACCCCAATTTTGTATATTTGCGAACATTTCAGGACACCGCGAGATTTCTTAGAACACTTTCAGCTTGCCATACAATAATACGAACATTTCAGGACACCACGTGAGTTCTTAGAACACACCCCCATTCTGTTCATTTGCGAACATTTCAGGACACCGCAAGAGTTCTTAGAACACATTCAGCTTGAAACAAAACAATACAGAGAGCGTCTTCAGGACACCCCCTACGAACATTTCAGGACACCACGTGAGTTCTTAGAATACACACCCATTGTGTTTATTTGCAAACATTTCAGGACACCGCAAGAATTCTTAGAACACATTCAGCTTGCCACAGAACAATACGGACAGCATCTTCAGGGCACCCCCTACAAACATTTCAGGACACCGCGACAGTTCTTAGAACACTTTCAACTTGACAACGAACAATACAGATAGCGTCCTCAGAACACCCCTATTTTGGTTATTTGCCAACATTTCAGGACACCCCGAGAGTTCTTAGAACACTTTCAACTTGCCAGAGAACAATACAGGCAGCGTCTTCAGGACACCCCCTACGAACATTTCAGGGCACCGCAAGAGTTCTCAGAACACTTTCAACTTGACAACAAACAATACGGACAGCGTCCTCAGAACACCCCCATTTTGTTTATTTGCGAACATTTCAGGACACCGCAAGAGTTCTTAGAACAATTTCAACTTCACAATGAACAATACAGACAGCGTCCTCAGAACACCCCCATTTTGTTTATTTGCGAACATTTCAGGACACTGCAAGAGTTATTAGAACACATTCAGCTTGCCACAGAACAATACGGACAGTGTCTTCAGGAGACCCCCTACGAAAATTTTAGGACACTGCGTGAGTTCTTAGAACACACCCCCATTTTGTTCATTTGCGAACATTTCAGGACATCACGAGAGTTCTTAGAACACATTCAGCTTGCCACAGGAAAATACGGACCTCCTCTTTAGGACACCCCCTACGATAATTTAAGTACACCGCGTGAGTTCTTAGAACACACCCCCATTTTATTTATCTGTGAACATTTCAGGACACCGCGAGAGTTCTTAGAACACATTCAGCTTGCCACAGAACAATACGGACAGCGCCTCCAGGACACCCCCTACGAACATTTCAGAACACCGCGAGAGTTCTTAAAACACTTTAAATTTGACAACGAACAATACGTACAGCATCCTCAGAACACCCCAATTTTGTATATTTGCGAACATTTCAGGACACCGCGAGAGTTCTTAGAACACATTCAGCTTGCCACAGAACAATACAGACAGGGTCTTCAGGACACCCCCTACGAACATTTCAGGACACCGCGTGAGTTCTTAGAACACACCCCCATTCTGTTCATTTGCGAACATTTCGGAACACCGCGAGAGTTCTTAGAAGACATTCAGCTTGCCACAGACCAATACAGACAGTGTCTTCAGGAGACCCCCTACGAACATTTTAGGACACTGCGTGAGTTCTTAGAACACACCCCCATTTTGTTCATTTGCGAACATTTCAGGACATCACGAGAGTTCTTAGAACACATTCAGCTTGCCACAGGAAAATACGGACATCCTCTTTAGGACACCCCCTACGATCATTTAAGTACACCGCGTGAGTTCTTAGAACACACCCCCATTTTATTTATCTGTGAACATTTCAGGACACCGCGAGAGTTCTTAGAACACATTCAACTTGCCACAGAACAATACGGACAGCGTCTTCAGGACACCCCCTGCGAACATTTAAAGACACCGCGTGAGTTCTTAGAACACACCCCCATTTTGTTTATCTGCGAACATTTCAGGACACCACGAGAGTTCTTAGAAAACATTCAGCTTGCCAAAGAACAATACGGACAGTGTCTTCAGGACACCCCCTACAAACATTTCAGGACACTGTGAGAGTTCTTAGAACACTTTCAACTTGACAACGAACAATACGGACAGCGTCCTCAGAACACCCCCATTTTCTTTATTTGCGAACATTTCAGGACACCGCGAGAGTCCTAAGAACACTTTCAACTTGCCAGAGAACAATACGGACAGCGTCTTCAGGACACCCCCTACGAACATTTCGGGACACCGTAACAGTTCTGAGAACACTTTCAACTTGACAACGAACAATACGGACAGCGTCATCAGAACACCCCCAATTTGTTTATTTGCAAACATTTAAGGACACTCCGGGAGTTCTTAGAACACATTCAGCTTGCCACCAAACAATACGGACAGCGTCATCAGGATACCCCCTACGAACATTTCAGGACACCGCGTGAGTTCTTAGAACACACCCCTATTGTGTTCATTTGCGAACATTTCAGGAAACTGCGAGAGTTCTTAGAACACATTCAGTTTGCCACAGAAGAATACGGACAGCGTCTTCAGGAAACCCCCTACAAACATTTCAGGACACCGCGTGAGTTCTTAGAACACACCCCCATTTTGTTTATCTGCGAACATTTCAGGACACCGCGGGAGTTCTTAGAACACATTCAGCTTGCCACCGAACAATACGGACAGCGTCATCAGGATACCCCCTACGAACATTTCAGGACACCGCGTGAGTTCTTAGAACACACCCCTATTGTGTTCATTTGCGAACATTTCAGGACACCGCGGGAGTTCTTAGAACACATTCAGCTTGCCACCGAACAATACGGACAGCGTCATCAGGATACCGCCTACGAACATTTCAGGACACCGCGTGAGTTCTTAGAACACACCCCTATTGTGTTCATTTGCGAACATTTCAGGAAACTGCGAGAGTTCTTAGAACACATTCAGCTTGCCACAGAACAATACGGACAGTGTCTTCAGGACACCCCCTCCGAACATTTCAGGACACCGCCAGAGTTCTTAGAACACTTTTAACTTGACAACGAACAATACGGACATCGTCCTCAGAATACCCCCATTTTGTTTATTTGCGAACATTTCAGGACACCGCGAGAGTACGGACAGCGTCCTCAGAACACCCCCATTTTGTTTATTTACGAAAATTTCAGGACACAGCGAGAGTTCTTAGAACACATTCAGCTTGCCACAGAACAATACGGACAGCGTCTTCAGCACAACCCCTACGATCATTTCAGGACACCGCGTGAGTTTTTAGAACACACCCCCATTTTGTTCATTTGCGAACATTTCATGGCATCGCGAGAGTTCTTAGAACACATTCAGCTTGCCACAGAACAATACGGACACCGTCTTCAGGACACCCCCTACGAACATTTGAGGACACCGCGTGAGTTCTTAGAACACTCCCATTTTGTTTATCTGCGAACATTTCAGAACACTGCGAGAGTTCTTAGAAAACATTCAGCTTGCCGCAGAACAATACGGACAGCGTCTTCAGGACACCCCCTACGAACATTTCAGGACACAGCGAGAGTTCTTAGAACACTTTCAACTTGACAACGAACAATACGGACAGGGTCCTCAAAACACACCCATTTTGTTTATTTGCAAACATTTCAGGACACCCCGAGAGTTCTTTGAACACTTTCAACTTGCCAGAGAACAATACGGACAGTGTCTTCAGAACACCCCCTACGAACATTTGAGGACACCGCATGAGTTCTTAAAACACACCCCCATTTTGTTTATTTGCGAACATTCCAGGACACCACGAGAGTTCTTAGAACACTTTCAACTTGCCAGAGAACAATACGGACAGCGTCTTCAGGGCACCCTTACGAACATTTCAGGACACCGCGAGAGTTCTTAGAACACTTTCAACTTGACAACGAACAATACGGACATCGTCCTCAGAACACACCCATTTTGTTTATTTGCAAACATTTCAGGACACCCCGAGAGTTCTTTGAACACTTTCAACTTGCCAGAGAACAATACGGACAGTGTCTTCAGAACACCCCCTATGAACATTTCAGGACACCGTGAGAGTTCTTAGAACACTTTCAACTTGTCAACGAACAATACAGACAGCGTCCTCAGAACACCCCCATTTTGTTTAATTGCGAACATTTCAGGACGCCGCAAGAGTTCTTAGAACACGTTCAGCTTGCCACAGAACAATACAGACAGCGTCTTCAGGACACCCCCTACGAACATTTCAGGACACCGTGTGAGTTCTTAGAACACACCCCCATTCTGTTCATTTGCGAACATTTCAGGACACCGCAAGAGTTCTTAGAACACATTCAGCTTGCCACAGAACAATACAGACAGGGTCTTCAGGACACCCACTACGAACATTTCAGGACACCGCGTGAGTTCTTAGAACACACCCCCATTCTGTTCATTTGCGAACATTTCGGAACACCGCGAGAGTTCTTAGAAGACATTCAGCTTGCCACAGGACAATACGGACAGAGTCTTCAGGACACCCCCTATGAACATTTCAGAACACCGCGAGAGTTCTTAGAACACTTTAAATTAGACAACAAACAAAACGAACAGCGTCCTCAGAACACCCCAATTTTGTATATTTGCGAACATTTCAGGACACCGCGAGATTTCTTAGAACACTTTCAGCTTGCCATACAATAATACGAACATTTCAGGACACCACGTGAGTTCTTAGAACACACCCCCATTCTGTTCATTTGCGAACATTTCAGGACACCGCAAGAGTTCTTAGAACACATTCAGCTTGAAACAGAACAATACAGAGAGCGTCTTCAGGACACCCCCTACGAACATTTCAGGACACCACGTGAGTTCTTAGAATACACACCCATTGTGTTTATTTGCAAACATTTCAGGACACCGCAAGAATTCTTAGAACACATTCAGCTTGCCACAGAACAATACGGACAGCATCTTCAGGGCACCCCCTACAAACATTTCAGGACACCGCGACAGTTCTTAGAACACTTTCAACTTGACAACGAACAATACAGATAGCGTCCTCAGAACACCCCTATTTTGGTTATTTGCCAACATTTCAGGACACCCCGAGAGTTCTTAGAACACTTTCAACTTGCCAGAGAACAATACAGGCAGCGTCTTCAGGACACCCCCTACGAACATTTCAGGGCACCGCAAGAGTTCTCAGAACACTTTCAACTTGACAACAAACAATACGGACAGCGTCCTCAGAACACCCCCATTTTGTTTATTTGCGAACATTTCAGGACACCGCAAGAGTTCTTAGAACAATTTCAACTTCACAATGAACAATACAGACAGCGTCCTCAGAACACCCCCATTTTGTTTATTTGCGAACATTTCAGGACACTGCAAGAGTTATTAGAACACATTCAGCTTGCCACAGAACAATACGGACAGTGTCTTCAGGAAACCCCCTACGAACATTTTAGGACACTGCGTGAGTTCTTAGAACACACCCCCATTTTGTTCATTTGCGAACATTTCAGGACATCACAAGAGTTCTTAGAACACATTCAGCTTGCCACAGGAAAATACGGACCTCCTCTTTAGGACACCCCCTACGATAATTTAAGTACACCGCGTGAGTTCTTAGAACACACCCCCATTTTATTTATCTGTGAACATTTCAGGACACCGCGAGAGTTCTTAGAACACATTCAGCTTGCCACAGAACAATACGGACAGCGCCTCCAGGACACCCCCTACGAACATTTCAGAACACCGCGAGAGTTCTTAAAACACTTTAAATTTGACAACGAACAATACGTACAGCATCCTCAGAACACCCCAATTTTGTATATTTGCGAACATTTCAGGACACCGCGAGAGTTCTTAGAACATATTCAGCTTGCCACAGAACAATACAGACAGGGTCTTCAGGACACCCCCTACGAACATTTCAGGACACCGCGTGAGTTCTTAGAACACACCCCCATTCTGTTCATTTGCGAACATTTCGGAACACCGCGAGAGTTCTTAGAAGACATTCAGCTTGCCACAGACCAATACGGACAGTGTCTTCAGGAGACCCCCTACGAACATTTTAGGACACTGCGTGAGTTCTTAGAACACACCCCCATTTTGTTCATTTGCGAACATTTCAGGACATCACGAGAGTTCTTAGAACACATTCAGCTTGCCACAGGAAAATACGGACATCCTCTTTAGGACACCCCCTACGATCATTTAAGTACACCGCGTGAGTTCTTAGAACACACCCCCATTTTATTTATCTGTGAACATTTCAGGACACCGCAAGAGTTCTTAGAACACATTCAACTTGCCACAGAACAATACGGACAGCGTCTTCAGGACACCCCCTGCGAACATTTAAAGACACCGCGTGAGTTCTTAGAACACACCCCCATTTTGTTTATCTGCGAACATTTCAGGACACCACGAGAGTTCTTAGAAAACATTCAGCTTGCCACAGAACAATACGGACAGTGTCTTCAGGACACCCCCTACAAACATTTCAGGACACTGTGAGAGTTCTTAGAACACTTTCAACTTGACAACGAACAATACGGACAGCGTCCTCAGAACACCCCCATTTTCTTTATTTGCGAACATTTCAGGACACCGCGAGAGTCCTAAGAACACTTTCAACTTGCCAGAGAACAATACGGACAGCGTCTTCAGGACACCCCCTACGAACATTTCGGGACACCGTAACAGTTCTGAGAACACTTTCAACTTGACAACGAACAATACGGACAGCGTCATCAGAACACCCCCAATTTGTTTATTTGCAAACATTTCAGGACACTCCGGGAGTTCTTAGAACACATTCAGCTTGCCACCGAACAATACGGACAGCGTCATCAGGATACCCCCTACGAACATTTCAGGACACCGCGTGAGTTCTTAGAACACACCCCTATTGTGTTCATTTGCAAACATTTCAGGAAACTGCGAGAGTTCTTAGAACACATTCAGTTTGCCACAGAAGAATACGGACAGCGTCTTCAGGAAACCCCCTACGAACATTTCAGGACACCGCGTGAGTTCTTAGAACACACCCCCATTTTGTTTATCTGCGAACATTTCAGGACACCGCGGGAGTTCTTAGAACACATTCAGCTTGCCACCGAACAATACGGACAGCGTCATCAGGATACCCCCTATGAACATTTCAGGACACCGCGTGAGTTCTTAGAACACACCCCTATTGTGTTCATTTGCGAACATTTCAGGACACCGCGGGAGTTCTTAGAACACATTCAGCTTGCCACCGAACAATACGGACAGCGTCATCAGGATACCGCCTACGAACATTTCAGGACACCGCGTGAGTTCTTAGAACACACCCCTATTGTGTTCATTTGCGAACATTTCAGGAAACTGCGAGAGTTCTTAGAACACATTCAGCTTGCCACAGAACAATACGGACAGTGTCTTCAGGACACCCCCTCCGAACATTTCAGGACACCGCCAGAGTTCTTAGAACACTTTTAACTTGACAACGAACAATACGGACATCGTCCTCAGAATACCCCCATTTTGTTTATTTGCGAACATTTCAGGACAGCGCGAGAGTACGGACAGCGTCCTCAGAACACCCCCATTTTGTTTATTTACGAAAATTTCAGGACACAGCGAGAGTTCTTAGAACACATTCAGCTTGCCACAGAACAATACGGACAGCGTCTTCAGCACAACCCCTACGATCATTTCAGGACACCGCGTGAGTTTTTAGAACACACCCCCATTTTGTTCATTTGCGAACATTTCATGGCATCGCGAGAGTTCTTAGAACACATTCAGCTTGCCACAGAACAATACGGACACCGTCTTCAGGACACCCCCTACGAACATTTGAGGACACCGCGTGAGTTCTTAGAACACTCCCATTTTGTTTATCTGCGAACATTTCAGAACACTGCGAGAGTTCTTAGAAAACATTCAGCTTGCCGCAGAACAATACGGACAGCGTCTTCAGGACACCCCCTACGAACATTTCAGGACACAGCGAGAGTTCTTAGAACACTTTCAACTTGACAACGAACAATACGGACAGGGTCCTCAAAACACACCCATTTTGTTTATTTGCAAACATTTCAGGACACCCCGAGAGTTCTTTGAACACTTTCAACTTGCCAGAGAACAATACGGACAGTGTCTTCAGAACACCCCCTACGAACATTTGAGGACACCGCATGAGTTCTTAAAACACACCCCCATTTTGTTTATTTGCGAACATTCCAGGACACCACGAGAGTTCTTAGAACACTTTCAACTTGCCAGAGAACAATACGGACAGCGTCTTCAGGGCACCCTTACGAACATTTCAGGACACCGCGAGAGTTCTTAGAACACTTTCAACTTGACAACGAACAATACGGACATCGTCCTCAGAACACACCCATTTTGTTTATTTGCAAACATTTCAGGACACCCCGAGAGTTCTTTGAACACTTTCAACTTGCCAGAGAACAATACGGACAGTGTCTTCAGAACACCCCCTATGAACATTTCAGGACACCGTGAGAGTTCTTAGAACACTTTCAACTTGTCAACGAACAATACAGACAGCGTCCTCAGAACACCCCCATTTTGTTTAATTGCGAACATTTCAGGACGCCGCAAGAGTTCTTAGAACACATTCAGCTTGCCACAGAACAATACAGACAGCGTCTTCAGGACACCCCCTACGAACATTTCAGGACACCGTGTGAGTTCTTAGAACACACCCCCATTCTGTTCATTTGCGAACATTTCAGGACACCGCAAGAGTTCTTAGAACACATTCAGCTTGCCACAGAACAATACAGACAGGGTCTTCAGGACACCCACTACGAACATTTCAGGACACCGCGTGAGTTCTTAGAACACACCCCCATTCTGTTCATTTGCGAACATTTCGGAACACCGCGAGAGTTCTTAGAAGACATTCAGCTTGCCACAGGACAATACGGACAGAGTCTTCAGGACACCCCCTATGAACATTTCAGAACACTGCGAGAGTTCTTAGAACACTTTAAATTAGACAACAAACAAAACGAACAGCGTCCTCAGAACACCCCAATTTTGTATATTTGCGAACATTTCAGGACACCGCGAGATTTCTTAGAACACTTTCAGCTTGCCATACAATAATACGAACATTTCAGGACACCACGTGAGTTCTTAGAACACACCCCCATTCTGTTCATTTGCGAACATTTCAGGACACCGCAAGAGTTCTTAGAACACATTCAGCTTGAAACAGAACAATACAGAGAGCGTCTTCAGGACACCCCCTACGAACATTTCAGGACACCGCATGAGTTCATAGAACACACACCCATTGTGTTTATTTGCGAACATTTCAGGACACCGCAAGAATTCTTAGAACACATTCAGCTTGCCACAGAACAATACGGACAGCATCTTCAGGGCACCCCCTACAAACATTTCAGGACACCGCGACAGTTCTTAGAACACTTTCAACTTGACAACGAACAATACAGATAGCGTCCTCAGAACACCCCTATTTTGGTTATTTGCCAACATTTCAGGACACCCCGAGAGTTCTTAGAACACTTTCAACTTGCCAGAGAACAATACAGGCAGCGTCTTCAGGACACCCCCTACGAACATTTCAGGGCACCGCAAGAGTTCTCAGAACACTTTCAACTTGACAACAAACAATACGGACAGCGTCCTCAGAACACCCCCATTTTGTTTATTTGCGAACATTTCAGGACACCGCAAGAGTTCTTAGAACAATTTCAACTTCACAATGAACAATACAGACAGCGTCCTCAGAACACCCCCATTTTGTTTATTTGCGAACATTTCAGGACACTGCAAGAGTTATTAGAACACATTCAGCTTGCCACAGAACAATACGGACAGTGTCTTCAGGAGACCCCCTACGAACATTTTAGGACACTGCGTGAGTTCTTAGAACACACCCCCATTTTGTTCATTTGCGAACATTTCAGGACATCACGAGAGTTCTTAGAACACATTCAGCTTGCCACAGGAAAATACGGCCCTCCTCTTTAGGACACCCCCTACGATCATTTAAGTACACCGCGTGAGTTCTTAGAACACACCCCCATTTTATTTATCTGTGAACATTTCAGGACACCGCGAGAGTTCTTAGAACACATTCAGCTTGCCACAGAACAATACGGACAGCGCCTCCAGGACACCCCCTACGAACATTTCAGAACACCGCGAGAGTTCTTAAAACACTTTAAATTTGACAACGAACAATACGGACAGCATCCTCAGAACACCCCAATTTTGTATATTTGCGAACATTTCAGGACACCGCAAGAGTTCTTAGAACACATTCAGCTTGCCACAGAACAATACAGACAGGGTCTTCAGGACACCCCTACGAACATTTCAGGACACCGCTTGAGTTCTTAGAACACACCCCCATTCTGTTCATTTGCGAACATTTCGGAACACCGCGAGAGTTCTTAGAAGACATTCAGCTTGCCACAGGACAATACGGACAGAGTCTTCAGGACACCCCCTATGAACATTTCAGAACACCGCGAGAGTTCTTAGAACACTTTAAATTAGACAACAAACAATACGAACAGCGTCCTCAGAACACCCCAATTTTGTATATTTGCGAACATTTCAAGACACCGCGAGATTTCTTAGAACACTTTCAGCTTGCCATACAATAATACGAACATTTCAGGACACCACGTGAGTTCTTAGAATACACCCCCATTCTGTTCATTTGCGAACATTTCAGGACACCGCAAGAGTTCTTAGAACACATTCAGCTTGAAACGGAACAATACAGAGAGCGTCTTCAGGACACCCCCTACGAACATTTCAGGACACCGCATGAGTTCATAGAACACACACCCATTGTGTTTATTTGCGAACATTTCAGGCCACCGCAAGAATTCTTAGAACACATTCAGCTTGCCACAGAACAATACGGACAGCATCTTCAGGGCACCCCCTACAAACATTTCAGGACACCGCGACAGTTCTTAGAACACTTTCAACTTGACAACGAACAATACAGATAGCGTCCTCAGAACACCCCTATTTTGGTTATTTGCCAACATTTCAGGACACCCCGAGAGTTCTTAGAACACTTTCAACTTGCCAGAGAACAATACAGGCAGCGTCTTCAGGACACCCCCTACGAACATTTCAAGGCACCGCAAGAGTTCTCAGAACACTTTCAACTTGACAACAAACAATACGGACAGCGTCCTCAGAACACCCCCATTTTGTTTATTTGCGAACATTTCAGGACACCGCAAGAGTTCTTAGAACACTTTCAACTTCACAACGAACAATACAGACAGCGTCCTCAGAACACCCCCATTTTGTTTATTTGCGAACATTTCAGGACACTGCAAGAGTTATTAGAACACATTCAGCTTGCCACAGAACAATACGGACAGTGTCTTCAGGAGACCCCCTACGAACATTTTAGGACACTGCGTGAGTTCTTAGAACACACCCCCATTTTGTTCATTTGCGAACATTTCAGGACATCACGAGAGTTCTTAGAACACATTCAGCTTGCCACAGGAAAATACGGACATCCTCTTTAGGACACCCCCTACGATAATTTAAGTACACCGCGTGAGTTCTTAGAACACACCCCCATTTTATTTATCTGTGAACATTTCAGGACACCGCGAGAGTTCTTAGAACACATTCAGCTTGCCACAGAACAATACGGACAGCGCCTCCAGGACACCCCCTACGAACATTTCAGAACACCGCGAGAGTTCTTAAAACACTTTAAATTTGACAACGAACAATACGTACAGCATCCTCAGAACACCCCAATTTTGTATATTTGCGAACATTTCAGGACACCGCGAGAGTTCTTAGAACACATTCAGCTTGCCACAGAACAATACAGACAGGGTCTTCAGGACACCCCCTACGAACATTTCAGGACACCGCGTGAGTTCTTAGAACACACCCCCATTCTGTTCATTTGCGAACATTTCGGAACACCGCGAGAGTTCTTAGAAGACATTCAGCGTGCCACAGGACAATACGGACAGAGTCTTCAGGACACCCCCTATGAACATTTCAGAACACCGCGAGAGTTCTTAGAACACTTTAAATTAGACAACAAACAATACGAACAGCGTCCTCAGAACACCCCAATTTTGTATATTTGCGAACATTTCAGGACTCCTCAAGATTTCTTAGAACACTTTCAGCTTGCCATACAATAATACGAACATTTCAGGACACCACGTGAGTTCTTAGAACACACCCCCATTCTGTTCATTTGCGAACATTTCAGGACACCGCAAGAGTTCTTAGAACACATTCAGCTTGAAACAGAACAATACAGAGAGCGTCTTCAGGACACCCCCTACGAACATTTCAGGACACCGCATGAGTTCATAGAACACACACCCATTGTGTTTATTTGCGAACATTTCAGGACACCGCAAGAATTCTTAGAACACATTCAGCTTGCCACAGAACAATACGGACAGCATCTTCAGGGCACCCCCTACAAACATTTCAGGACACCGCGACAGTTCTTAGAACACTTTCAACTTGACAACGAACAATACAGATAGCGTCCTCAGAACACCCCTATTTTGGTTATTTGCCAACATTTCAGGACTCCCCGAGAGTTCTTAGAACACTTTCAACTTGCCAGAGAACAATACAGGCAGCGTCTTCAGGACACCCCCTACGAACATTTCAGGGCACCGCAAGAGTTCTCAGAACACTTTCAACTTGACAACAAACAATACGGACAGCGTCCTCAGAACACCCCCATTTTGTTTATTTGCGAACATTTCAGGACACCGCAAGAGTTCTTAGAACACTTTCAACTTCACAACGAACAATACAGACAGTGTCCTCAGAACACCCCCATTTTGTTTATTTGCGAACATTTCAGGACACTGCAAGAGTTATTAGAACACATTCAGCTTGCCACAGACCAATACGGACAGTGTCTTCAGGAGACCCCCTACGAACATTTTAGGACACTGCGTGAGTTCTTAGAACACACCCCCATTTTGTTAATTTGCGAACATTTCAGGACATCACGAGAGTTCTTAGAACACATTCAGCTTGCCACAGGAAAATACGGACATCCTCTTTAGGACACCCCCTACGATCATTTAAGTACACCGCGTGAGTTCTTAGAACACACCCCCATTTTATTTATCTGTGAACATTTCAGGACACCGCGAGAGTTCTTAGAACACATTCAGCTTGCCACAGAACAATACGGACAGCGCCTCCAGGACACCCCCTACGAACATTTCAGAACACCGCGAGAGTTCTTAAAACACTTTAAATTTGACAACGAACAATACGGCCAGCATCCTCAGAACACCCCAATTTTGTATATTTGCGAACATTTCAGGACACCGCGAGAGTTCTTAGAATACTTTCAGCTTGCCATAGAATAATACGAACATTTCAGGACCCCGCGTGAGTTCTTAGAACATACCCCCATTTTGATTATTTCAGAACATTTCAGGACACCGCGAGAATTCTTAGAACACATTCAGTTTGCCACAGAACAATACAGACAGCGACTTCAGGACACCCCCTACGAACATTTCAGGACACTGCGTGAGTTCTTAGAACACAACCCCATTTTGTTCATTTGCAAACAAATCACGCGGTGACCTCAAACGTTCGTAGGGGGTGGCCTGAAGATGCTGTCCGTATTGTTCTGTGGCAAGCTGAATGTGTTCTAAGAGCTCTTGCTGTGTCCCGAAATGTTCGCAAATAAACAAAATGGGAGTGTTCTGAGGACGCTGTCCGTATTGTTCGTTGTCAAGTTGAAAGTGTTCTAAGAACTCTCGCGGTGTCCTCAAATGTTCGTAGAGGGTGTCATAAGACGCTGTCCGTATTGCTCTGTGGCAAGCTGAATGTGTTCTAAGAACTCTCGCGGTGTCCTGAAATTTTCGCAAATGAACAAAATGAGGGTGTGTTCTAAGAACTCACGCAGTGTCCTGAAATGTTCGTAGGGAGTGTCCTGAAGACGCTGTCCGTATTGTTCTGTGGCAAGCTGAATGTGGTCTAAGAACTCTCGTGGTGTCCTGAAATGTTCGGAAATAAACAAAATGGGGGTGTTATGAGGACGCTGTCCGTATTGTTTGTTGTCAAGTTGAAAGTGTTCTAAGAACTCTCACAGTGTCCTGAAATGTTCGTAGGGGTGTCCTGAAGACGCTGTCCATTTTGTCTCTGGCAAGTTGAAAGTGTTATAAGAACTCTCACGGTGTCCTGGAATGTTCGTAAATAAACAAAATGTGAGTAGGGGGTGTACTGAAGACGCTGTCCGTATTGTTCTGTGGCAAGCTGAATGTTTTCTATGAACTCTTGCGGTGTCCTGAAATGTTCGCATATAAACAAAATTGGGGTGTGTTCTAAGAACTCATGTCGTGTCCTCAAATGTTCGAAGGGGGTGTCCTGAAGATGCTGTCCGTATTGTTCTGTGGCAAGCTGAAATGTGTTCTAAGAACTCTCGCGGTATCCTGAAATGTTCGCAAATAAACAAAATGGGGGTGTTCTGAGGACGCCGTCCATATTGTTCGTTGTCAAGTTGAAAATGTTCTAAGAACTCTCGCAGTGTCCTGAAATGTGAGTAGGGGGTGTACTGAAGAAGCTGTCCGTATTGTTCTGTGGCAAGCTGAATGTTTTCTATGAACTCTTGCGGTGTCCTGAAATGTTTGCAGATAAACAAAATGGGGGTGTGTTCTAAGATCTCATGTGGTGTCCTCAAATGTTCGAAGGGGGTGTCCTGAAGATGCTGTCCGTATTGTTCTGTGGCAAGCTGAATGTGTTCTAAGAACTCTCGCGGTATCCTGAAATGTTCACAAATGAACAAAATGGGGGTGTGTTCTAAGAACTCACGCGGTGTCCTGAAATGTACCTAGGGGGTGTCCTGAAGACGCTGTCCGTATTGATCTGTGGCAAGCTGAAATTGTTCTAAGAACTCTCGCGGTGTCCTGAAATGTTTGCAAATGAATTAAATGGGGGTGTGTTCTAAGAACTCACGCAGTGTCCTGAAATAGTTCTGTATCCTGAAATGTTTGCAAATTAACAAAATGGGGGTGTGTTCTAAGAACTCACGCAGTGTCCTGAAATGTTCGTAGGGGGTGTCCTGAAGACGCTGTCCGTATTGTTCTGTGGCAATCTGAATGTGGTCTGAGAACTCTCGTGGCGTCCTGAAATGTTCGGAAATAAACAAAATGGGGGTGTTATGAGGACGCTGTCCGTATTGTTTGTTGTCAAGTTGAAAGTGTTCTAAGAACTCTCACAGTGTCCTGAAATGTTCGTAGGGGTGTCCTCAAGACGCTGTCCGTTTTGTTCTCTGGCAAGTTAAAAGTGTTATAAGAACTCTCACGGTGTCCTGGAATGTTCGTAATTAAACAAAATGGGGGTGTGTTCTAAGAACTCACGCAGTGTCCTCCAATGTTCATACAGGGTGTCCTGAAGACGCTGTCCGTATTGTTCTGTGGCAAGCTGAATGTGAGTGAGTTCTTAGAACACACCCCCATTTTGTTCATTTGCAAACATTTCAGGACACAGAACAATTTCAGGACACTGCGTGACTTCTTAGAACACACCCCCATTTTGTTCATTTGCAAACATTTCAGGACACCGCGAGAGTTCTTAGAACAATTTCAGCTTGCCACAGAACAATACGGACAGCGTCTTCAGGACACCCCCTATGAACATTTCAGGACACCGCGAGAGTTATTAGAACACTTTCAACTTGACAACGAACAATAAGGACAGCGTCTTCAGAACACTCCCATTTTCTTTATTTGCGAACATTTCAGGACACCGCGAGAGTTCTTAGAACACATTCAGCTTGCCACAGAACAATACGGACAGCGTCTCCAGGACACCCCCTACGAACATTTCAGAACACCGTGAGAGTTCTTAGAACACTTTAAATTTGACAACAAACAATACGGAGAGCGTCCTCAGAACACCCCAATTTTGTATATTTGCGAACATTTCAGGATACCGCGAGAGTTCTTAGAACACTTTCAGCTTGCCATAGAATAATACGAACATGTGAGGACACCGCGTGAGTTCTTAGAACATAGCCCCCATTTTGTTTTTTTGCGAACATTTCAGGACACCGTTTGAATTTTTAGAACACATTCAGCTTGCCACAGAACAATATGGACAGCGTCTTCAGGGCACCCCCTACAAACATTTCAGGACACCGCGATAGTTCTTAGAACACTTTCAACTTGACAACGAACAATACAGACAGCGTCCTCAGAACACCCCCATTTTGTTTATTTGCGAACGTTTCAGGTCACCGCGAGAGTTCTTAGAACACTTTCAACTTGCCAGAGAACAATACGGACAGCGTATTCAGGACACCCCCTACGAACATTTCAGGACACCGTGACAGTTCTGAGAACACTTTCAACTTGACAACGAACAATACGGACAGCGTCATCAGAACACCCCCAATTTGTTTATTTGCGAACATTTCAGGACACCGCGAGAGTTCTTAGAACACATTCAGCTTGCCACAGAACAATACGGACAGCGTCTTCAGGACACCCCCTACAAATATTTCAGGACACCGCAAGTGTTCTTAGAACACTTTCAACTTGACAACGAACAATACAGACAGCGTCCTCAGAACACCCTCATTTTGTTTATTTGCGAACATTTCAGGACACCGCAAGAGTTCTTAGAACACTTTCAACTTGACAACGAACAATACAGACAGCGTCCTCAGAACACCCTCATTGTGTTTATTTGCGAACATTTCAGGACACCGCAACAGTTATTAGAACACATTCAGCTTGCCACAGAACAATACGGACATCCTCTTCAGGACACCCCCTACGATCATTTAAGGACACAGTGTGAGTTCTTAGAACACACCCCCAATTTATTTATCTGTGAACATTTCAGTACACCGCGAGAGTTCTTAGAACACATTCAGCTTGCCACAGAACAATACGGACAGCGTCTCCAGGACACCCCCTACGAACATTTCAGAACACCGTGAGAGTTCTTAGAACACTTTAAATTTGACAACGAACAATACGGAGAGCGTCCTCAGAACACCCCAATTTTGTATATTTGCGAACATTTCAGGATACCGCGAGAGTTCTTAGAACACTTTCAGCTTGCCATAGAATAATACGAACATGTCAGGACACCGCGTGAGTTCTTAGAACATAGCCCCCATTTTGTTTATTTGCGAACATTTCAGGACACCGTTTGAATTTTTAGAACACATTCAGATTGCCACAGAACAATACGGACAGCGTCTTCAGGGCACCCCCTACGAACATTTCAGGACACCGCGAGAGTTCTTAGAACACTTTCAACTTGACAACGAACAATACAGACAGCGTCCTCAGAACACTCCCATTTTTTTTTATTTGCGAACATTTCAGGACACCCCGAGAGTTCTTAGAACACTTTCAACTTGCCAGAGAACAATACAGACAGCGTCTTCAGGACACCCCCTACGAACATTTCAGGACACCGCAATTGTTCTTAGAACACTTTCAACTTGACAACGAACAATACGGACAGCGTCCTCAGAACACCCCCATTTTGTTTATTTGCGAACATTTCAGGACACCGCAAGAGTTCTTAGAACACTTTCAACTTGACAACGAACAATACAGACAGCGTCCTTAGAACACCCCCATTTTGTTTATTTGCGAACATTTCAGGACACCGCAACAGTTATTAGAACACATTCAGCTTGCCACAGAACAATACGGACAGTGTCTTCAGGACACCCCCTACGAACATTTTAGGACACTGCGTGAGTTCTTAGAACACACCCCCATTTTGTTCATTTGCGAACATTTCAGGACATCAAGAGAGTTCTTAGAACACATTCAGCTTGCCACAGAACAATACGGACATCCTCTTCAGGACACCCCCTACGATCATTTAAGGACACTGCATGAGTTTTTAGAACACCCCCCCAATTTATTTATCTGTGAACATTTCAGGATACCGCGAGAGTTCTTAGAACACATTCAGCTTGCCACCGAACAATACGGACAGCGTCTCCATGACACCCCCTACGAACATTTCAGAACACCACGAGAGTTCTTAGAACACTTTAAATTTGACAACGAACAATACGGAGAGCGTCCTCAGAACACCCCAATTTTGTATATTTGCGAACATTTCAGGACACCGCGAGAGTTCTTAGAACACTTTCAGCTTGCCATAGAATAATACGAACATTTCAGGACACTGCGTGAGTTCTTAGAACAAACCCCCATTTTGATTATTTGTGAACATTTCAGGTCACCGCTAGAATTCTTAGAACACACTCAGCTTGCCACAGAACAATACGGACAGCGTCTTCAGGACACCCCCTGCGAACATTTAAAGACACCGCGTGAGTTCTTAGAACACACCCCCATTTTGTTTATCTGCGAACATTTCAGGACACCACGAGAGTTCTTAGAAAACATTCAGCTTGCCACAGAACAATACGGACAGTGTCTTCAGGACACCCCCTACGAACATTTCAGGACACCGTGAGAGTTCTTAGAACACTTTCAACTTGACAACGAACAATACGGACAGCGTCATCAGAACACCCCCAATTTGTTTATTTGCGAACATTTCAGGACACCGCGGGAGTTCTTAGAACACATTCAGCTTGCCACCGAACAATACGGACAGCGTCTTCAGGATACCCCCTACGAACATTTCAGGACACCGCGTGAGTTCTTAGAACACACCCCTATTGTGTTCATTTGCGAACATTTCAGGAAACTGCGAGAGTTCTTAGAACACATTCAGTGTGCCACAGAAGAATACGGACAGCGTCTTCAGGAAACCCCCTACGAACATTTCAGGACACCGCGTGAGTTCTTAGAACACACCCCCATTTTGTTTATCTGCGAACATTTCAGGACACCGCGGGAGTTCTTAGAACACATTCAGCTTGCCACCGAACAATACGGACAGCGTCATCAGGATACCCCCTACGAACATTTCAGGACACCGCGTGAGTTCTTAGAACACACCCCTATTGCGTTCATTTGTGAACATTTCAGGACACCGCGGGAGTTCTTAGAACACATTCAGCTTGCCACCGAACAATACGGACAGCGTCATCAGGATACCCCCTACGAACATTTCAGGACACCGCGTGAGTTCTTAGAACACACCCCTATTGTGTTCATTTGCGAACATTTCAGGAAACTGCAAGAGTTCTTAGAACACATTCAGCTTGCCACAGAACAATACGGAAAGTGTCTTCAGGACACCCCCTCCGAACATTTCAGGACACTGCCAGAGTTCTTAGAACACTTTTAACTTGACAACGAACAATACGGACATCGTCCTCAGAATACCCCCATTTTGTTTATTTGCGAACATTTCAGGACACCGCGAGAGTACGGACAGCGTCCTCAGAACACTCCCATTTTGTTTATTTACGAAAATTTCAGGACACAGCGAGAGTTCTTAGAACACATTCAGCTTGCCACAGAACAATACGGACAGTGTCTTCAGCACAACCCCTACGATCATTTCAGGACACCGCGTGAGTTTTTAGAACACACCCCCATTTTGTTCATTTGCGAACATTTCATGACATCGCGAGAGTTCTTAGAACACATTCAGCTTGCCACAGAACAATACGGACACCGTCTTCAGGACACCCCCTACGAACATTTGAGGACACCGCGTGAGTTCTTAGAACACTCCCATTTTGTTTATCTGCGAACATTTCAGAACACTGCGAGAGTTCTTAGAAAACATTCAGCTTGCCGCAGAACAATACGGACAGCGTCTTCAGGACACCCAATACGAACATTTCAGGACACAGCGAGAGTTCTTAGAACACTTTCAACTTGACAACGAACAATACGGAACGGGTCCTCAAAACACACCCATTTTGTTTATTTGCAAACATTTCAGGACACCCCGAGAGTTCTTTGAACACTTTCAACTTGCCAGAGAACAATACGGACAATGTCTTCAGAACACCCCCTACGAACATTTGAGGACACCGCGTGAGTTCTTAAAACACACCCCCATTTTGTTTATTTGCGAACATTCCAGGACACCAGGAGAGTTCTTAGAACACTTTCAACTTGCCAGAGAACAATACGGACAGCGTCTTCAGGGCACCCTTACGAACATTTCAGGACACCGTGAGAGTTCTTAGAACACTTTCAACTTGACAACGAACAATACGGACATCGTCCTCAGAACACACCCATTTTGTTTATTTGCAAACATTTCAGGACACCCCGAGAGTTCTTTGAACACTTTCAACTTGCCAGAGAACAATACGGACAGTGTCTTCAGAACACCCCCTACGAACATTTCAGGACACCGTGAGAGTTCTTAGAACACTTTCAACTTGTCAACGAACAATACAGACAGCGTCCTCAGAACACCCCCATTTTGTTTAATTGCGAACATTTCAGGACACCGCAAGAGTTCTTAGAACACATTCAGCTTGCCACAGAACAATACAGACAGCGTCTTCAGGACACCCCCTACGAACATTTCAGGACACCGTGTGAGTTCTTAGAACACACCCCCATTCTGTTCATTTGCGAACATTTCAGGACACCGCAAGAGTTCTTAGAACACATTCAGCTTGCCACAGAACAATACAGACAGGGTCTTCAGGACACCCCCTACGAACATTTCAGGACACCGCGTGAGTTCTTAGAACACACCCCCATTCTGTTCATTTGCGAACATTTCGGAACACCGCAAGAGTTCTTAGAAGACATTCAGCTTGCCACAGGACAATACGGACAGAGTCTTCAGGACACCCCCTATGAACATTTCAGAACACCGCGAGAGTTCTTAGAACACTTTAAATTAGACAACAAACAATACGAACAGCGTCCTCAGAACACCCCAATTTTGTATATTTGCGAACATTTCAGGACACCGCGAGATTTCTTAGAACACTTTCAGCTTGCCATACAATAATACGAACATTTCAGGACACCACGTGAGTTCTTAGAACACACCCCCATTCTGTTCATTTGCAAACATTTCAGGACACCGCAAGAGTTCTTAGAACACATTCAGCTTGAAACAGAACAATACAGAGAGCGTCTTCAGGACACCCCCTACGAACATTTCAGGACACCGCATGAGTTCATAGAACACACCCCCATCGTGTTTATTTGCGAACATTTCAGGACACCGCAAGAATTCTTAGAACACATTCAGCTTGCCACAGAACAATACGGACAGCATCTTCAGGGCACCCCCTACAAACATTTCAGGACACCGCGACAGTTCTTAGAACACTTTCAACTTGACAACGAACAATACAGATAGCGTCCTCAGAACACCCCTATTTTGGTTATTTGCCAACATTTCAGGACACCCCGAGAGTTCTTAGAACACTTTCAACTTGCCAGAGAACAATACAGGCAGCGTCTTCAGGACACCCCCTACGAACATTTCAGGGCACCGCAAGAGTTCTCAGAACACTTTCAACTTGACAACAAACAATACGAACAGCGTCCTCAGAACACCCCAATTTTGTATATTTGCGAACATTTCAGGACACCGCGAGATTTCTTAGAACACTTTCAGCTTGCCATACAATAATACGAACATTTCAGGACACCACGTGAGTTCTTAGAACACACCCCCATTCTGTTCATTTGCAAACATTTCAGGACACCGCAAGAGTTCTTAGAACACATTCAGCTTGAAACAGAACAATACAGAGAGCGTCTTCAGGACACCCCCTACGAACATTTCAGGACACCGCATGAGTTCATAGAACACACCCCCATTGTGTTTATTTGCGAACATTTCAGGACACCGCAAGAATTCTTTGAACACATTCAGCTTGCCACAGAACAATACGGACAGCATCTTCAGGGCACCCCCTACAAACATTTCAGGACACCGCGACAGTTCTTAGAACACTTTCAACTTGACAACGAACAATACAGATAGCGTCCTCAGAACACCCCTATTTTGGTTATTTGCCAACATTTCAGGACACCCCGAGAGTTCTTAGAACACTTTCAACTTGCCAGAGAACAATACAGGCAGCGTCTTCAGGACACCCCCTACGAACATTTCAGGGCACCGCAAGAGTTCTCAGAACACTTTCAACTTGACAACAAACAATACGGACAGCGTCCTCAGAACACCCCCATTTTGTTTATTTGCGAACATTTCAGGACACCGCAAGAGTTCTTAGAACACATTCAGCTTGCCACAGAACAATACGGACAGCGTCTTCAGGACACCCCCTACGAACATTTCAGGACACTGCGTGAGTTCTTAGAACACACCCCAACATTTGAGGACACCGCATGAGTTCTTAGAACACACCCCCATTTTGTTTATCTGCGAACATTTCAGGACACCGCAAAAGTTCTTAGAACACATTCAGTTTGCCACAGAACAATACGGACAGCGTTTTCATTAAACCCCCTACGAACATTTGAGGACACCGCGTGAGTTCTTAGAACACACCGCCATTTTGTTTATCTGCGAACATTTCAGTACGAAGAGAGAGTTCTTAGAACACATTCAGCTTGCCACAGAACAATACGGACAGCGTTTTCATTAAACCCCCTACGAACATTTGAGGACACCGCGTGAGTTCTTAGAACACACACCCATTTTGTTTATCTGCGAACATTTCAGGACACTGCAAGAGTTCTTAGAACACATTCAGCTTGCCACAGAACAATATGGACAGCGTCTTCAGGACACCCCCTACGAAAATTTCAGGACACCGCGAGAGTTCTTAGAACACTTTCAACTTGACAACGAACAATAAGGACAGCGTCCTCAGAACACCCCCATTTTGTTTATTTGCGAACATTTTAGGACACCGCGAGAGTTCTTAGAACACATTCAGCTTGCCACAGAACAATACGGACAGCGTCTTCAGGACACCCCCTACGAACATTTCATGACACTGCGTGAGTTCTTAGAACACACCCCAACATTTGAGGACACCGCATGAGTTCTTAGAACACACCCCCATTTTGTTTATCTGCGAACATTTCAGGACACCGCAAAAGTTCTTAGAACACATTAAGCTTGCCACAGAACAATACGGACAGCGTCTTCAGGACACCCCCTACCAACATTTCAGGACACTGCGAGAGTTCTTAGAACACTTTCAACTTGACAACGAACAATACGGACAGCATCCTCAGAACACCCCCATTTTGTTTATTTACGAACATTTCAGGACACCGCGAGAGTTCTTAGAACACATTCAGCTTGCCACAGAACAATACGGACAGCGTCTTCAGGAAACCCCCTACGAACATTTCAGGACACCGCGTGAGTTCTTAGAACCCACCGCCATTTTGTTTATCTGCGAACATTTCAGGACAAAGAGAGAGATCTTAGAACACATTCAGCTTGCCACAGAACAATACGGACAGCGTCCTCAGAACACCCCCATTTTGTTTATTTACGAATATTTCAGGACACCGCGAGAGTTCTTAGAAAACATTCAGCTTGCCACAGAACATTACGGACAGCGTCTTCAGGACACGCCTACGAACATTTGAGGACACCGCGTGAGTTCTTAGAACACACCCCCATTTTGTTTATCTGCGAACATTTCAGGACACCGCAAGAGTTCTTAGAACACATTCAGCTTGCCACAGAACAATACGGACAGCGTCTTCAGGACACCCCCTACGAACATTTCAGGACACTGCGAGAGTTCTTAGAACACTTTCAACTTGACAACGAACAATACGGACAGTGTCCTCAGAAAACCCTCATTTTGTTTATTTACGAACATTTCAGGACACCGCAAGAGTTCTTAGAACACATTCAGCTTGCCACAGAACAATACGGACAGCGGCTTCAGGACACCCCCTACGAACATTTCAGGACACTGCGTGAGTTCTTAAAACACATTCAGCTTGCCACAGAACAATACGGACAGCGTCTTAGGACACCCTTTACGAACATTTCAGGACACTGCAAGAGTTCTTAGAACACTTTCAACTTGACAACGAACAATACGGACAGCGTCTTCAGGACAACCCCTACGAACATTTCAGGACACTGCGTGAGTTCTTAGAACACACCCCCATTTTGTTCATTTGCGAACATTTCAGGATACAGCGAAAGTTCTTAGAACACATTCAGTTTGCCACAGAACAATACGGACAGCGTTTTCAGGAAACCCCCTACGAACATTTGAGGACACCGCGTGAGTTCTTAGAACACACCGCCATTTTGTTTATCTGCGAACATTTCAGGACAAAGAGAGAGTTCTTAGAACACATTCAGCTTGCCACAGAACAATACGGACAGCGTCCTCAGAACACCCCCATTTTGTTTATTTACGAATATTTCAGGACACCGCGAGAGTTCTTAGAAAACATTCAGCTTGCCACAGAACATTACGGACAGCGTCTTCAGGACACGCCTACGAACATTTGAGGACACCGCGTGAGTTCTTAGAACACACCCCCATTTTGTTTATCTGCGAACATTTCAGGACACCGCAAGAGTTCTTAGAACACATTCAGCTTGCCACAGAACAATACGGACAGCGTCCTCAGAAAACCCTCATTTTGTTTATTTATGAACATTTCAGGACACTGCAAGAGTTCTTAGAACACTTTCAACTTAACAACGAACAATACGGACAGCGTCTTCAGGACACCCCCTACGAACATTTCAGGACACTGCGTGAGTTCTTAGAACACACCCCCATTTTGTTCATTTGCGAACATTTCAGGATACCGCGAAAGTTCTTAGAACACATTCAGCTTGCCAGAGAACAATACGGACAGCGTCTTCAGGACACCCCTACGAACATTTCAGGACACTGTGAGAGTTCTTAGAACACTTTCAACTTGACAACGAACAATACGGACAGCATCCTCAGAACACCCCCATTTTGTTTATTTACGAACATTTCAGGACACCGCGAGAGTTCTTAGAACACATTCAGCTTGCGACAGAACAATACGGACAGCGTCTTCAGGACACCCCCTACGAACATTTCAGGACACTGCGTGAGTTCTTAGAACACACCCCCATTTTGTTCATTTGCGAACATTTCAGGAAACCGCGAGAGTTCTTAGAACACCTTCAGTTTGCCACAGAACAATACGGACAGCGTCTTCAGGACACCCCCTTCGAACATTTGAGGACACCGCATGAGTTCTTAGAACACATTCAGCTTGCCACAGAACAATACGGACCGCATCTTCAGGACACCCCCTACGAACATTTCAGGACACTGCGAGAGTTCTTAGAACACTTTCAACTTGACAACGAACAATACGGACAGCGTCCTCAGAACACCCCCATTTTGTTTATTTGCGAACATTTCAGGACACCGCGAGAGTTCTTAGAACACATTCAGCTTGCCACAGAACAATACGGACAGCGTCTTCAGGACACCCCCTACGAACATTTCAGGAAACTGCGTGAGTTCTTAGAACACACCCCCATTTTGTTCATTTGCGAACATTTCAGGAAACCGCGAGAGTTCTTAGAACACCTTCAGTTTGCCACAGAACAATACGGACAGCGTCTTCAGTACACCCCCTTCGAACATTTGAGGACACCGCGTGAGTTCTTAGAACAAACCCCCATTTTGTTCATTTGCAAACATTTCAGGACACCGCGAGAGTTCTTAGAACAATTTCAGCTTGCCTCAGGACAATACGGACAGCGTCTTCAGGACACGCCCTATGAACATTTCAGGACACCGCGAGAGTTCTTAGAACACTTTCAACTTGACAACGAACAATAAGGACAGCGTCCTCAGAACACCCCCATTTTGTTTATTTGCGAACATTTCAGGACACCGCGAGAGTTCTTAGAACACATTCAGCTTGCCACAGAACAATACGGAAAGCGTCTTCAGGACACCCCCTACGAACATTTCAGGACACTGCGTGAGTTCTTAGAACACACTCCCATTTTGTTCATTTGCGAACATTTCAGGATACCGCGAGAGTTCTTAGAACACATTCAGCTTGCCACAGAACAATACGGACAGCGTCTTCAGGACACCCCCTTCGAACATTTGAGGACACCGCGTGAGTTCTTAGAACACACCCCCATTTTGTTTATCTGCGAACATTTCAAGATACCGCAAGAGTTCTTAGAACACATTCAGCTTGCCACAGAACAATACGGACAGCATCTTCAGGACACCCCCTACGAACATTTCAGGACACTGCGAGAGTTCTTAGAACACTTTCAACTTGACAACGAACAATACGGACAGCGTCCTCAGATCACCCCCATTTTGTTTAGTTGCGAACATTTCAGGACACCGCGAGAGTTCTTAGAACACATTCAGCTTGCCACAGAACAATACGGACAGCGTCTTCAGGACACCCCCTACAAACATTTTAGGACACTGCGTGAGTTCTTATAACACACCCCCATTTTGTTCATTTGCGAACATTTCAGGACAACGCAAGAGTTCTTAGAACACATTCAGCTTGCCACAGAACAATACGGACAGTGTCTTAGGACACCCTCTACGAACATTTCAGGACACTGCGAGAGTTCTTAGAACACTTTCAACTTGACAACGAACAATATGGACAGCGTCCTCATAACACTCCCATTTTGTTTATTTGCGAACATTTCAGGACACCGCGAGAGTTCTTAGAACACATTCAGCTTTCCACAGAACAATACGGACAGCGTCTTCAGGGCACCCCCTACGAACATTTCAGGACACTGCGTGAGTTCTTAGAACACATTCAGCTTGCCACAGAACAATACAGACAGCGTCTTCAGGACACCCCCTACGAACATTTCAGGACACTGCGTGAGTTCTTAGAACACACCCCCATTTTGTTTATTTGCAAACATTTCAGGACACCGCGAGAGTTCTTAGAACACATTCAGCTTGCCACAGAACAATATGGACAGCATCTTCAGGACACCCCCTATGAACATTGGAGACACCGCGTGAGTTCTTAGAACACATCCCCATTTTGTTTATTTACGAATATTCCAAGACACTGTGAGAGTTCTTATAACACTTTCAACTTGCCAGAGAACAAAACGGAAAGCATCTTCAGGACACCTCTACGAACATTTCAGGACACTGTGAGAGTTCTTAGAACACTTTCAATACTTTCAATGACAACAAACAATACGGACAGCGTCCTCATAACACCGCCATTTTGTTTATTTCCGAACATTTCAGGACACCACGAGAGTTCTTAGAACACATTCAGCTTGCCACAGAACAATACGGACAGCGTCTTCAGGACACCCCCTACGAACATTTCAGGACACTGCGTGAGTTCTTAGAACACATTCAGCTTGCCACAGAACAATACGGACAGCGTCTTCAGGACACCCCCTATGAACATTTCAGGACACTGCGTGAGTTCTTAGAACACACCCCCATTTTGTTCATTTGCAAACATTTCAGGACACCGCGAGAGTTCTTAGAACACATTCAGCTTGCCACAGAACAATACGGACAGCATCTTCAGGACACCCCCTATGAACATTGGAGACACCGCGTGAGTTCTTAGAACACTTCCCCATTTTGTTTATTTACGAATATTCCAAGACACCGTGAGAGTTCTTATAACACTTTCAACTTGCCAGAGAACAAAACCGAAAGCATCTTCAGGACACCTCTACGAACATTTCAGGACACTGTGAGAGTTCTTAGAACACTTTCAATACTTTCAATGACAACAAACAATACGGACAGCGTCCTCATAACACCCCCATTTTGTTTATTTCCGAACATTTCAGGACACCACGAGAGTTCTTAGACCACATTCAGCTTGCCACAGAACAATACGGGCAGCGTCTTCAGGACACCCCCTACGAACATTTCAGGACACTGCGTGAGTTCTTAGAACACACTCCCATTTTGTTCATTTGCGAACATTTCAGGATACCGCGAGAGTTCTTAGAACACATTCAGCTTGCCACAGAACAATACTGACAGCGTCTTCAGGACACCCCCTTCGAACATTTGAGGACACCGCGTGAGTTCTTAGAACACACCCCCATTTTGTTTATCTGCGAACATTTCAGGACACCACAAGAGTTCTTAGAACGCATTCAGCTTGCCACAGAACAATACGGACAGCATCTTCAGGACACCCCCTACGAACATTTCAGGACACTGCGAGAGTTCTTAGAACACTTTCAACTTGACAACGAACAATACGGACAGCGTCCTCAGATCACCCCCATTTTGTTTATTTGCGAACATTTCAGGACACCGCGAGAGTTCTTAGAACACATTCAGCTTGCCACAGAACAATACGGACAGCGTCTTCAGGACACCCCCTACAAACATTTCAGGACACTGCGTGAGTTCTTATAACACACCCCCATTTTGTTCATTTGCGAACATTTCAGGACACCGCAAGAGTTCTTAGAACACATTCAGCTTGCCACAGAACAATACGGACAGCGTCTTAGGACACCCTCTACGAACATTTCAGGACACTGCGAGAGTTCTTAGAACACTTTCAACTTGACAACGAACAATATGGACAGCGTCCTCATAACACTCCCATTTTGTTTATTTGCGAACATTTCAGGACACCGCGAGAGTTCTTAGAACACATTCAGCTTGCCACAGAACAATACGGACAGCGTCTTCAGGACACCCCCTACGAACATTTCAGGACACTGCGTGAGTTCTTAGAACACACCCCCATTTTGTTCATTTGCAAACATTTCAGGACACCGCGAGAGTTCTTAGAACACATTCAGCTTGCAACAGAACAATACGGACAGCATCTTCAGGACACCCCCTATGAACATTGGAGACACCGCGTGAGTTCTTAGAACACATCCCCATTTTGTTTATTTACGAATATTCCAAGACACCGTGAGAGTTCTTATAACACTTTCAACTTGCCAGAGAACAAAACGGAAAGCATCTTCAGGACACCTCTACGAACATTTCAGGACACTGTGAGAGTTCTTAGAACACTTTCAATACTTTCAATGACAACAAACAATACGGACAGCGTCCTCATAACACCCCCATTTTGTTTATTTCCGAACATTTCAGGACACCACGAGAGTTCTTAGACCACATTCAGCTTGCCACAGAACAATACGGACAGCGTCTTCAGGACACCCCCTACGAACATTTCAGGACACTGCGTGAGTTCTTAGAACACACCCCAACATTTGAGGACACCGCATGAGTTCTTAGAACACACCCCCATTTTGTTTATCTGCGAACATTTCAGGACACCGCAAAAGTTCTTAGAACACATTCAGCTTGCCACAGAACAATACGGACAGCGTCTTCAGGACACCCCCTACCAACATTTCAGGACACTGCAAGAGTTCTTAGAACACTTTCAACTTGACAACGAACAATACGGACAGCATCCTCAGAACACCCCCATTTTGTTTATTTACGAACATTTCAGGACACCGCGAGAGTTCTTAGAACACATTCAGCTTGCCACAGAACAATACGGACAGCGTCTTCAGGAAACCCCCTACGAACATTTCAGGACACCGCGTGAGTTCTTAGAACACACCGCCATTTTGTTTATCTGCAAACATTTCAGGACAAAGAGAGAGTACTTAGAACACATTCAGCTTGCCACAGAACAATACGGACAGCGTCCTCAGAACACCCCCATTTTGTTTATTTACGAATATTTCAGGACACCGCGAGAGTTCTTAGAAAACATTCAGCTTGCCACAGAACATTACGGACAGCGTCTTCAGGACATGCCTACGAACATTTGAGGACACCGCGTGAGTTCTTAGAACACACCCCCATTTTGTTTATCTGCGAACATTTCAGGACACCGCAACAGTTCTTAGAACACATTCAGCTTGCCACAGAACAATACGGACAGCGTCTTCAGGACACCCCCTACGAACATTTCAGGACACTGCGAGAGTTCTTAGAACACTTTCAACTTGACAACGAACAATACGGACACCGTCCTCAGAAAACCCTCATTTTGTTTATTTACGAACATTTCAGGACACCGCAAGAGTTCTTAGAACACAATCAGCTTGCCACAGAACAATACGGACAGCGGCTTCAGGACACCCCCTACGAACATTTCAGGACACTGCGTGAGTTTTTAAAACACATTCAGCTTGCCACAGAACAATACGGACAGCGTCTTAGGACACCCTCTACGAACATTTCAGGACACTGCAAGAGTTCTTAGAACACTTTCAACTTGACAACGAACAATACGGACAGCATCCTCATAACACCCCCATTTTTTTTATTTGCGAACATTTCAGGACACCGCGAGAGTTCTTAGAACACATTCAGCTTGCCACAGAACAATACGGACAGCGTCTTCAGGACACCCCCTACGAACATTTCAGGACACTGCGTGAGTTCTTAGAACACTTTCAACTTGACAACGAACAATACGGACACCGTCCTCAGAAAACCCTCATTTTGTTTATTTACGAACATTTCAGGACACCGCAAGAGTTCTTAGAACACAATCAACTTGCCACAGAACAATACGGACAGCGGCTTCAGGACACCCCCTACGAACATTTCAGGACACTGCGTGAGTTCTTAAAACACATTCAGCTTGCCACAGAACAATACGGACAGCGTCTTAGGACACCCTCTACGAACATTTCAGGACACTGCAAGAGTTCTTAGAACACTTTCAACTTGACAACGAACAATACGGACAGCATCCTCATAACACCCCCATTTTTTTTATTTGCGAACATTTCAGGACACCGCGAGAGTTCTTAGAACACATTCAGCTTGCCACAGAACAATACGGACAGCGTCTTCAGGACACCCCCTACGAACATTTCAGGACACTGCGTGAGTTCTTAGAACACACCCCCATTTTGTTCATTTGCGAACATTTCAGGATACCGCGAAAGTTCTTAGAACACATTCAGCTTGCCGCAGAACAATACGGACAGCATCTTCAGGACACCCCCTATGAACATTTGAGGACACCGCGTGAGTTCTTAGAACACACCCCCATTTTGTTTATTTGCGAACATTCCAGGACACCGCAAGAGTTCTTATAACACTTTCAACTTGCCAGAGAACAATACGGACAGCGTCTTCAGGACACCCCTACGAACATTTCAGGACACTGTGAGAGTTCTTAGAACACTTTCAACTTGACAACGAACAATACGGACAGCATCCTCAGAACACCCCCATTTTGTTTATTTACGAACATTTCAGGACACGGCGAGAGTTCTTAGAACACATTCAGCTTACAACAGAACAATACGGACAGCGTCTTCAGGACACCCCCTACGAACATTTCAGGACACTGCGTGAGTTCTTAGAACACACCCCCATTTTGTTCATTTGCGAACATTTCAGGAAACCGCGAGAGTTCTTAGAACACCTTCAGTTTGCCACAGAACAATACGGACAGCGTCTTCAGGACACCCCCTTCGAACATTTGAGGACACCGCGTGAGTTCTTTGAACACACCCCCATTTTGTTTATCTGCGAACATTTCAGGACACCGCGAGAGTTCTTAGAACACATTCAGCTTGCCACAGAACAATACGGACCGCATCTTCAGGACACCCCCTACGAACATTTCAGGACACTGCGAGAGTTCTTAGAACACTTTCAACTAGACAACGAACAATACGGACAGCGTCCTCAGAACACCCCCATTTTGTTTATTTGCGAACATTTCAGGACACCGCGAGAGTTCTTAGAACACATTCAGCTTGCCACAGAACAATACGGACAGCGTCTTCAGGACACCCCCTACGAACATTTCAGGACACTGCGTGAGTTCTTAGAACACCCTCCCATTTTGTTCATTTGCGAACATTTCAGGATACCGCGAGAGTTCTTAGAACACATTCAGCTTGCCACAGAACAATACGGACAGCGTCTTCAGGACACCCCCTTCGAACATTTGAGGACACCGCGTGAGTTCTTAGAACACACCCCCATTTTGTTTATCTGCGAACATTTCAGGATACCGCAAGAGTTCTTAGAACACATTCAGCTTGCCACAGAACAATACGGACAGCATCTTCAGGACACCCCCTACGAACATTTCAGGACACTGCGAGAGTTCTTAGAACACTTTCAACTTGACAACGAACAATACGGACAGCGTCCTCAGATCACCCCCATTTTGTTTATTTGCGAACATTTCAGGACACCGCGAGAGTTCTTAGAACACATTCAGCTTGCCACAGAACAATACGGACAGCGTCTTCAGGACACCCCCTACAAACATTTTAGGACACTGCGTGAGTTCTTATAACACACCCCCATTTTGTTCATTTGCGAACATTTCAGGACAACGCGAGAGTTCTTAGAACACATTCAGCTTGCCACAGAACAATACGGACAGTGTCTTAGGACACCCTCTACGAACATTTCAGGACACTGCGAGAGTTCTTAGAACACTTTCAACTTGACAACGAACAATATGGACAGCGTCCTCATAACACTCCCATTGTGTTTATTTGCGAACATTTCAGGACACCGCGAGAGTTCTTAGAACACATTCAGCTTGCCAAAGAACAATACGGACAGCGTCTTCAGGACACCCCCTACGAACATTTCAGGACACTGCGTGAGTTCTTAGAACACATTCAGCTTGCCACAGAACAATACGGACAGCGTCTTCAGGACACCCCCTACGAACATTTCAGGACTCTGCGTGAGTTCTTAGAACACACCCCCATTTTGTTCATTTGCAAACATTTCAGGACACCGCGAGAGTTCTTAGAACACATTCAGCTTGCCACAGAACAATACGGACAGCATCTTCAGGACACCCCCTATGAACATTGGAGACACCGCGTGAGTTCTTAGAACACATCCCCATTTTGTTTATTTACAAATATTCCAAGACACCGTGAGAGTTCTTATAACACTTTGAACTTGCCAGAGAACAAAACGGAAAGCATCTTCAGGACACCTCTACGAACATTTCAGGACACTGTGAGAGTTCTTAGAACACTTTCAATACTTTCAATGACAACAAACAATACGGACAGCGTCCTCATAACACCCCCATTTTGTTTATTTCCGAACATTTCAGGACACCACGAGAGTTCTTAGACCACATTCAGCTTGCCACAGAACAATACGGGCAGCGTCTTCAGGACACCCCCTACGAACATTTCAGGACACTGCGTGAGTTCTTAGAACACACCCCCATTTTGTTCATTTGCGAACATTTCAGGACACCACGAGAGTTCTTAGACCACATTCAGCTTGCCACAGAACAATATGGACAGCGTCTTCAGGACACCCCCTATGAACATTTGAGGACACCGCGTGAGTTCTTAGAACACACCCCCATTTTGTTTATTTGCGACCATTCCAGGACACCGCAAGAGTTCTTATAACACTTTCAACTTGCCAGAGAACAATACGGACCACATCTTCAGGACACCCCCTACGAACATTTCAGGACACTGTGAGAGTTCTTAGAACACTTTCAACTTGACAACGAACAATACGGACAGCATCCTCAGAACACCCCCATTTTGTTTATTTACGAACATTTCAGGACACCGCGAGAGTTCTTAGAACACATTCAGCTTGCGACAGAACAATACGGACAGCGTCTTCAGGACACCCCCTACGAACATTTCAGGACACTGCATGAGTTCTTAGAACACACCCCCATTTTGTTCATTTGCGAACATTTCAGAAAACCGTGAGAGTTCTTAGAACACCTTCAGTTTGCGACAGAACAATACGGACAGCGTCTTCAGGACACCCCTTTCGAACATTTGAGGACACCGCGTGAGTTCTTAGAACACACCCCCATTTTGTTTATCTGCGAACATTTCAGGACACCGCAAGAGTTCTTAGAACACATTCAGCTTGCCACAGAACAATAGGGACCGCATCTTCAGGACACCCCCTACGAACATTTCAGGACACTGCGAGACTTCTTAGAACACTTTCAACTTGACAACGAACAATACGGACAGCGTCCTCAGAACACCCCCATTTTGTTTATTTGCGAACATTTCAGGACACCGCGAGAGTTCTTAGAACACATTCAGCTTGCCACAGAACAATACGGACAGCATCTTCAGGACACCCCCTACGAACATTTCAGGAAACTGAGTGAGTTCTTAGAACACACCCCCATTTTGTTCATTTGCGAACATTTCAGGAAACCGCGAGAGTTCTTAGAACACCTTCAGTTTGCCACAGAACAATACGGACAGCGTCTTCAGTACACCCCTTTCGAACATTTGAGGACACCGCGTGAGTTCTTAGAACAAACCCCCATTTTGTTCATTTGCAAACATTTCAGGACAAAACGAGAGTTCTTAGAACAATTTCAGCTTGCCTCAGGACAATACGGACAGCGTCTTCAGGACACGCCCTATGAACATTTCAGGACACCGCGAGAGTTCTTAGAACACTTTCAACTTGACAACGAACAATAAGGACAGCGTCCTCAGAACACCCCCATTTTGTTTATTTGCGAACATTTCAGGACACCGCGAGAGTTCTTAGAACACATTCAGCTTGCCACAGAACAATACGGACAGCGTCTTCAGGACACCCCCTACGAACATTTCAGGACACTGCGTGAGTTCTTAGAACACACTCCCATTTTGTTCATTTGCGAACATTTCAGGATACCGCGAGAGTTCTTAGAACACATTCAGCTTGCCACAGAACAATACGGACATGGTCTTCAGGACACCCCCTTCGAACATTTGAGGACACCGCGTGAGTTCTTAGAACACACCCCCATTTTGTTTATCTGCGAACATTTCAGGACACCACAAGAGTTCTTAGAACACATTCAGCTTGCCACAGAACAATACGGACAGCATCTTCAGGACACCCCCTACGAACATTTCAGGACACTGCGAGAGTTCTTAGAACACTTTCAACTTGACAACGAACAATATGGACAGCGTCCTCAGATCACCCCCATTTTGTTTATTTGCGAACATTTCAGGACACCGCGAGAGTTCTTAGAACACATTCAGCTTGCCACAGAACAATACGGACAGCGTCTTCAGGACACCCCCTACAAACATTTCAGGACACTGCATGAGTTCTCATAACACACCCCCATTTTGTTCATTTGCGAACATTTCAGGACACCGCGAGAGTTCTTAGAACACATTCAGCTTGCCACAGAACAATACGGACAGCGTCTTAGGACACCCTCTACGAACATTTCAGGACACTGCGAGAGTTCTTAGAACACTTTCAACTTGACAACGAACAATATGGACAGCGTCCTCATAACACTCCCATTTTGTTTATTTGCGAATATTTCAGGACACCGCAAGAGTTCTTAGAACACATTCAGCTTGCAACAGAACAATACGGACAGCGTCTTCAGGACACCCCCTACGAACATTTCAGGAGACTGCGTGAGTTCTTAGAACACATTCAGCTTGCCACAGAACAATACGGACAGCGTCTTCAGGACACCCCCTACGAACATTTCAGGACACCGCGAGAGTACTTAGAACACATTCAGCTTGCCACAGAACAATACGAACAGCGTCTTCAGGACACCCCCTACGAACATTTCAGGACACTGCGTGAATTCTTAGAACACACCCCCATTTTGTTCATTTGCGAACATTTCAGGATACCGCGAGAGTTCTTAGAACACATTCAGCTTCCCACAGAACAATACGGACAGCGTCCTCAGAACACCCCCATTTTGTTTATTTACGAATATTTCAGGACACCGCGAGAGTTCTTAGAAAACATTCAGCTTGCCACAGAACATTACGGACAGCGTCTTCAGGACACGCCTACGAACATTTGAGGACACCGCGTGAGTTCTTAGAACACACCCTCATTTTGTTTATCTGCGAACATTTCAGGACACCGCAAGAGTTCTTAGAACACATTCAGCTTGCCACAGAACAATACGGACAGCGTCTTCAGGACACCCCCTACGAACATTTCAGGACACTGCGAGAGTTCTTAGAACACTTTCAACTTGACAACGAACAATACGGACAGCGTCCTCAGAAAACCCTCATTTTGTTTATTTACGAACATTTCAGGACACCGCAAGAGTTCTTAGAACACATTCAGCTTGCCACAGAACAATACGGACAGCGGCTTCAGGACACCCCCTACGAACATTTCAGGACACTGCGTGAGTTCTTAGAACACACCCCCATTTTGTTCATTTGCAAACATTTCAGGACACCGCGAGAGTTCTTAAAACACATTCAGCTTGCCACAGAACAATACGGACAGCGTTTTAGGACACCCTCTACGAACATTTCAGGACACTGCAAGAGTTCTTAGAACACACCCCCATTTTGTTTATTTGCGAACATTCCAGGACACCGCAAGAGTTCTTATAACACTTTCAACTTGCCAGAGAACAATACGGACAGCGTCTTCAGGACACCCCTACGAACATTTCAGGACACTGTGAGAGTTCTTAGAACACTTTCAACTTGACAACGAACAATACGGACAGCATACTCAGAACACCCCCATTTTGTTTATTTACGAACATTTCAGGACACCGCGAGAGTTCTTAGAACACACCCCCATTTTGTTCATTTGCGAACATTTCAGGATACCGCGAAAGTTCTTAGAACACATTCAGCTTGCCACAGAACAATACGGACAGCATCTTCAGGACACCCCCTATGAACATTTGAGAACACCGCGTGAGTTCTTAGAACACACCCCCATTTTGTTTATTTGCGAACATTCCAGGACACCGCAAGAGTTCTTATAACACTTTCAACTTGCCAGAGAACAATACGGACAGCGTCTTCAGGACACCCCTACGAACATTTCAGGACACTGTGAGAGTTCTTAGAACACTTTCAACTTGACAACGAACAATACGGACAGCATCCTCAGAACACCCCCATTTTGTTCATTTGCGAACATTTCAGGATACCGCGAAAGTTCTTAGAACACATTCAGCTTGCCACAGAACAATACGGACAGCATCTTCAGGACACCCCCTATGAACATTTGAGGACACTGCGTGAGTTCTTAGAACAAACCCCCATTTTGTTCATTTGCAAACATTTCAGGACACCGCGAGAGTTCTTAGAACAATTTCAGCTTGCCTCAGGACAATACGGACAGCGTCTTCAGGACACGTCCTATGAACATTTCAGGACACCACGAGAGTTCTTAGAACACTTTCAACTTGACAACGAACAATAAGGACAGCGTCCTCAGAACACCCCCATTTTGTTTATTTGCGAACATTTCAGGACACCGCGAGAGTTCTTAGCACACATTCAGCTTGCCACAGAACAATACGGACAGCGTCTTCAGGACACCCCCTACGAACATTTCAGGACACTGCGTGAGTTCTTAGAACACACTCCCATTTTGTTCATTTGCGAACATTTCAGGATACCGCGAGAGTTCTTAGAACACATTCAGCTTGCCGCAGAACAATACGGACAGCGTCTTCAGGACACCCCCTTCGAACATTTGAGGACACCGCGTGAGTTCTTAGAACACACCCCCATTTTGTTTATCTGCGAACATTTCAGGACACCGCAAGAGTTCTTAGAACACATTCAGCTTGCCACAGAACAATACGGACAGCGTCTTCAGGACACCCCCTACGAACATTTCAGGACACTGCGTGAGTTCTTATAACACACCCCCATTGTGTTCATTTGCGAACATTTCAGGACACCGCTAGAGTTCTTAGAACACATTCATTTGCCAACATTTCAGGACACCGCGAGAGTTCTTGGAACACATTCAGCTTGCCACAGAACAATACGGACAGCGTCTTCAGGACACCCCCTACGAACATTTCAGGACACTGCGTGAGTTCTTAGAACACATTCAGCTTGCCACAGAACAATACGGACAGCGTCTTCAGGACACCCCCTACGAACATTTCAGGACACTGCGTGAGTTCTTAGAACACACCCCCATTTCAGGACACTGCGTGAGTTCTTAGAACACATTCAGCTTGCCACAGAACAATATGGACAGCGTCTTCAGGACACCCCCTACGAACATTTCAGGACACTGCGTGAGTTCTTATAACACACCCCCATTTTGTTCATTTGCGAACATTTCAGGACACCGCGAGAGTTCTTAGAACACATTCAGCTTGCCACAGAACAATACGGACAGTGTCTTAGGACACCCTCTACGAACATTTCAGGACACTGCGAGAGTTCTTAGAACACTTTCAACTTGACAACGAACAATATGGACAGCGTCCTCATAACACTCACATTTTGTTTATTTGCCAACATTTCAGGACACCGCGAGAGTTCTTGGAACACATTCAGCTTGCCACAGAACAATACGGACAGCGTCTTCAGGACTCCCCCTACGAACATTTCAGGACACTGCGTGAGTTCTTAGAACACATTCAGCTTGCCACAGAACAATACGGACAGCGTCTTCAGGACACCCCCTACGAACATTTCAGGACACTGCGTGAGTTCTTAGAACACACCCCCATTTTGTTCATTTGCAAACATTTCAGGACACCGCGAGAGTTCTTAGAACACATTCAGCTTGCCACAGAACAATACGGACAGCATCTTCAGGACACCCCCTATGAACATTGGAGACACCGCGTGAGTTCTTAGAACACATCCCCATTTTGTTTATTTACGAATATTCCAAGACACCGTGAGAGTTCTTATAACACTTTCAACTTGCCAGAGAACAAAACGGAAAGCATCTTCAGGACAGCTCTACGAACATTTCAGGACACTGTGAGAGTTCTTAGAACACTTTCAATACTTTCAATGACAACAAACAATACGGACAGCGTCCTCATAACACCCCCATTTTGTTTATTTCCGAACATTTCAGGACACCACGAGAGTTCTTAGACCACATTCAGCTTGCCACAGAACAATACGGACAGCGTCTTCAGGACACCCCCTACGAACATTTCAGGACACTGCGTGAGTTCTTAGAACACACCCCCATTTTGTTCATTTGTGAACATTTCAGGACACAGAACAATTTCAGGACACTGCGTGAGTCCTTAGAACAAACCCCCATTTTGTTCATTTGCAAACATTTCAGGACACCGAGAGAGTTCTTAGAACAATTTGAGCTTTCCTCAGAACAATACGGACAGCGTCTTCAGGACACGCCCTATGAACATTTCAGGACACCGCGAGAGTTCTTAGAACACTTTCAACTTGACAACGAACAATATGGACAGCGTCCTCAGAACACCCTCATTTTGTTTATTTGCAAACATTTCAGGACACCGCGAGAGTACTTAGAACACATTCAGCTTGCCACAGAACAATACGAACAGCGTCTTCAGGACACCCCCTACGAACATTTCAGGACACTGCTTGAGTTCTTAGAACACACCCCCATTTTGTTCATTTGCGAACATTTCAGGATACCGCAAGAGTTCTTAGAACACATTCAGCTTGCCACAGAACAATACGGACAGCATCTTCAGGACACCCCCTTCGAACATTTGAGGACACCGCGTGAGTTCTTAGAACACACCCCCATTTTGTTTATCTGCAAACATTTCAGGACACCGCAAAAGTTCTTAGAACACATTCAGCTTGCCACAGAACAATATGGACAGCGTCTTTAGGACACCCCCTACAAACATTTCAGGACACTGCGAGAGTTCTTAGAACACTTTCAACTTGACAACGAACAATACGGACAGCGTCCTCAGAAAACCCTCATTTTGTTTATTTACGAACATTTCAGGACACCGCAAGAGTTCTTAGAACACATTCAGCTTGCCACAGAACAATACGGACAGCGGCTTCAGGACACCCCCTACGAACATTTCAGGACACTGCGTGAGTTCTTAGAACACACCCCCATTTTGTTCATTTGCAAACATTTCAGGACACCGCGAGAGTTCTTAAAACACATTCAGCTTGCCACAGAACAATACGGACAGCGTCTTAGGACACCCTCTACGAACATTTCAGGACACTGAAAGAGTTCTTAGAACACTTTCAACTTGACAACGAACAATACGGACAGCGTCCTCATAACACCCCCATTTTGTTTATTTGCGAACATTTCAGGACACCGCGAGAGTTCTTAGAAAACATTCAGCTTGCCATAGAACAATACGGACAGCGTCTTCAGGACACCCCCTAGGAACATTTCAGGACACTGCGTGAGTTCTTAGAACACACCCCCATTTTATTCATTTGCGAACATTTCAGGATACCGCGAAAGTTCTTAGAACACATTCAGCTTGCCACAGAACAATACGGACAGCATCTTCAGGACACCCCCTATGAACATTTGAGGACACCGCGTGAGTTCTTAGAACACACCCCCATTTTGTTTATTTGCAAACATTCCAGGACACCGCAAGAGTTCTTATAACACTTTCAACTTGCCAGAGAACAATACGGACAGCGTCTTCAGGACACCCCTACGAACATTTCAGGACACTGTGAGAGTTCTTAGAACGCTTTCAACTTGACGACGAACAATACGGACAGCATCCTCAGAACACCCCCATTTTGTTTATTTACGAACATTTCAGGACACCGCGAGAGTTCTTAGAACACATTCAGCTTGCGACAGAACAATACGGACGGCGTCTTCAGGACACCCCCTACGAACATTTCAGGACACTGCGTGAGTTCTTAGAACACACCCCTATTTTGTTCATTTGCGAACATTTCAGGAAACCGCGAGAGTTCTTAGAACACCTTCAGTTTGCCACAGAACAATACGGACAGCGTCTTCAGGACACCCCCTTCGAACATTTGAGGACACCGCGTGAGTTCTTAGAACACATCCCCATTTTGTTTATCTGCGAACATTTCAGGACACCGCAAGAGTTCTTAGAACACATTCAGCTTGCCACAGAACAATTCGGACCGCATCTTCAGGACACCCCCTACGAACATTTCAGGAGACTGCGAGAGTTCTTAGAACACTTTCAACTTGACAACGAACAATACGGACAGCGTCCTCAGAACACCCCCATTTTGTTCATTTGCGAACATTTCAGGACACCGCGAGAGTTCTTAGAACACATTCAGCTTGCCACAGAACAATACGGACAGCGTCTTAGGACACCCTCTACGAACATTTCAGGACACCGCGAGAGTTCTTAGAACACATTCAGCTTGCCACAGAACAATACGGACAGCATCTTCAGGACACCCCCTATGAACATTGGAGACACCGCGTGAGTTCTTAGAACACATCCCCATTTTGTTTATTTACGAATATTCCAAGACACCGTGAGAGTTCTTATAACACTTTCAACTTGCCTGAGAACAAAACGGAAAGCATCTTCAGGACACCTCTACAAACATTTCAGGACACTGTGAGAGTTCTTAGAACACTTTCAATACTTTCAATGACAACAAACAATACGGACAGCGTCCTCATAACACCCCCATTTTGTTTATTTCCGAACATTTCAGGACACCACGAGAGTTCTTAGAACACATTCAGCTTGCCACAGAACAATACGGACAGCGTCTTCAGGACACCCCCTACGAACATTTCAGGACACTGCGTGAGTTCTTAGAACACACTCCCATTTTGTTCATTTGCGAACATTTCAGGACACAGAACAATTTCAGGACACTGCGTGAGTCCTTAGAACAAACCCCCATTTTGTTCATTTGCAAACATTTCAGGACACCGAGAGAGTTCTTAGAACAATTTGAGCTTTCCTCAGAACAATACGGACAGCGTCTTCAGGACACGCCCTATGAACATTTCAGGACACCGCGAGAGTTCTTAGAACACTTTCAACTTGACAACGAACAATATGGACAGCGTCCTCAGAACACCCTCATTTTGTTTATTTGCAAACATTTCAGGACACCGCGAGAGTACTTAGAACACATTCAGCTTGCCACAGAACAATACGAACAGCGTCTTCAGGACACCCCCTACGAACATTTCAGGACACTGCGTGAGTTCTTAGAACACACCCCCATTTTGTTCATTTGCGAACATTTCAGGATACCGCGAGAGTTCTAAGAACACATTCAGCTTCCCACAGAACAATACGGACAGCGTCCTCAGAACACCCCCATTTTGTTTATTTTACGAATATTTCAGGACACCGCGAGAGTTCTTAGAAAACATTCAGCCGCCACAGAACATTACAGACAGCGTCTTCAGGACACGCCTACGAACATTTGAGGACACCGCGTGAGTTCTTAGAACACACCCCCATTTTGTTTATCTGCGAACATTTCAGGACACCGCAAGAGTTCTTAGAACACATTCAGCTTGCCACAGAACAATACGGACAGCGTCTTCAGGACACCCCCTACGAACATTTCAGGACACTGCGAGAGTTCTTAGAACACTTTCAACTTGACAACGAACAATACGGACAGCGTCCTCAGAAAACCCTCATTTTGTTTATTTACGAACATTTCAGGACACCGCAAGAGTTCTTAGAACACATTCAGCTTGCCACAGAACAATACGGACAGCGGCTTCAGGACACCCCCTACGAACATTTCAGGACACTGCGTGAGTTCTTAGAACACACCCCCATTTTGTTCATTTGCAAACATTTCAGGACACCGCGAGAGTTCTTAAAACACATTCAGCTTGCCACAGAACAATACGGACAGCGTCTTAGGACACCCTCTACGAACATTTCAGGACACTGAAAGAGTTCTTAGAACACTTTCAACTTGACAACGAACAATACGGACAGCGTCCTCATAACACCTCCATTTTGTTTATTTGCGAACATTTCAGGACACCGCGAGAGTTCTTAGAAAACATTCAGCTTGCCACAGAACAATACGGACAGCGTCTTCAGGACACCCCCTAGGAACATTTCAGGACACTGCGTGAGTTCTTAGAACACACCCCCATTTTATTCATTTGCGAACATTTCAGGATACCGCGAAAGTTCTTAGAACACATTCAGCTTGCCACAGAACAATACGGACAGCATCTTCAGGACACCCCCTATGAACATTTGAGGACACCGCGTGAGTTCTTAGAACACACCCCCATTTTGTTTATTTGCGAACATTCCAGGACACCGCAAGAGTTCTTATAACACTTTCAACTTGCCAGAGAACAATACGGACAGCGTCTTCAGGACACCCCTACGAACATTTCAGGACACTGTGAGAGTTCTTAGAACGCTTTCAACTTGACGACGAACAATACGGACAGCATCCTCAGAACACCCCCATTTTGTTTATTTACGAACATTTCAGGACACCGCGAGAGTTCTTAGAACACATTCAGCTTGCGACAGAACAATACGGACGGCGTCTTCAGGACACCCCCTACGAACATTTCAGGACACTGCGTGAGTTCTTAGAACACACCCCTATTTTGTTCATTTGCGAACATTTCAGGAAACCGCGAGAGTTCTTAGAACACCTTCAGTTTGCCACTAAACAATACGGACAGCGTCTTCAGGACACCCCCTTCGAACATTTGAGGACACCGCGTGAGTTCTTAGAACACATCCCCATTTTGTTTATCTGCGAACATTTCAGGACACCGCAAGAGTTCTTAGAACACGTTCAGCTTGCCACAGAACAATTCGGACCGCATCTTCAGGACACCCCCTACGAACATTTCAGGAGACTGCGAGAGTTCTTAGAACACTTTCAACTTGACAACGAACAATACGGACAGCGTCCTCAGAACACCCCCATTTTGTTCATTTGCGAACATTTCAGGACACCGCGAGAGTTCTTAGAACACATTCAGCTTGCCACAGAACAATACGGACAGCGTCTTAGGACACCCTCTACGAACATTTCAGGACACCGCGAGAGTTCTTAGAACACATTCAGCTTGCCACAGAACAATACGGACAGCATCTTCAGGACACCCCCTATGAACATTGGAGACACCGCGTGAGTTCTTAGAACACATCCCCATTTTGTTTATTTACGAATATTCCAAGACACCGTGAGAGTTCTTATAACACTTTCAACTTGCCAGAGAACAAAACGGAAAGCATCTTCAGGACACCTCTACAAACATTTCAGGACACTGTGAGAGTTCTTAGAACACTTTCAATACTTTCAATGACAACAAACAATACGGACAGCGTCCTCATAACACCCCCATTTTGTTTATTTCCGAACATTTCAGGACACCACGAGAGTTCTTAGAACACATTCAGCTTGCCACAGAACAATACGGACAGCGTCTTCAGGACACCCCCTACGAACATTTCAGGACACTGCGTGAGTTCTTAGAACACACTCCCATTTTGTTCATTTGCGAACATTTCAGGACACAGAACAATTTCAGGACACTGCGTGAGTCC
The DNA here is from genome assembly GCF_040938575.1 of Ambystoma mexicanum. Classification (NCBI taxonomy): domain Eukaryota; kingdom Metazoa; phylum Chordata; class Amphibia; order Caudata; family Ambystomatidae; genus Ambystoma; species Ambystoma mexicanum. The sequence continues at coordinate 290,408,833 of NC_090933.1, read as the reverse complement.
TTAGAACAAACCCCCATTTTGTTCATTTGCAAACATTTCAGGACACCGAGAGAGTTCTTAGAACAATTTGAGCTTTCCTCAGAACAATACGGACAGCGTCTTCAGGACACGCCCTATGAACATTTCAGGACACCGCGAGAGTTCTTAGAACACTTTCAACTTGACAACGAACAATATGGACAGCGTCCTCAGAACACCCTCATTTTGTTTATTTGCAAACATTTCAGGACACCGCGAGAGTACTTAGAACACATTCAGCTTGCCACAGAACAATACGAACAGCGTCTTCAGGACACCCCCTACGAACATTTCAGGACACTGCGTGAGTTCTTAGAACACACCCCCATTTTGTTCATTTGCGAACATTTCAGGATACCGCGAGAGTTCTAAGAACACATTCAGCTTCCCACAGAACAATGCGGACAGCGTCCTCAGAACACCCCCATTTTGTTTATTTACGAATATTTCAGGACACCGCGAGAGTTCTTAGAAAACATTCAGCTTACCACAGAACATTACGGACAGCGTCTTCAGGACACGCCTACGAACATTTGAGGACACCGCGTGAGTTCTTAGAACACACCCCCATTTTGTTTATCTGCGAACATTTCAGGACACCGCAAGAGTTCTTAGAACACATTCAGCTTGCCACAGAACAATACGGACAGCGTCTTCAGGACACCCCCTACGAACATTTCAGGTCACTACGAGAGTTCTTAGAACACTCTCAACTTGACAACGAACAATACGGACAGCGTCCTCAGAAAACCCTCATTTTGTTTATTTACGAACATTTCAGGACACCGCAAGAGTTCTTAGAACACATTCAGCTTGCCACAGAACAATACGGACAGCGGCTTCAGGACACCCCCTACGAACATTTCAGGACACTGCGTGAGTTCTTAGAACACACCCCCATTTTGTTCATTTGCAAACATTTCAGGACACCGCGAGAGTTCTTAAAACACATTCAGCTTGCCACAGAACAATACGGACAGCGTCTTAGGACACCCTCTACGAACATTTCAGGACACTGCAAGAGTTCCTAGAACACTTTCAACTTGACAACGAACAATACGGACAGCGTCCTCATAACACCCCCATTTTGTTTATTTGCGAACATTTCAGGACACCGCGAGAGTTCTTAGAACACATTCAGCTTGTCACAGAACAATACGGACAGCGTCTTCAGGACACCCCCTACGAACATTTCAGGACACTGCGTGAGTTCTTAGAACACACCCCCATTTTGTTCATTTGCGAACATTTCAGGATACCGCGAAAGTTCTTAGAACACATTCAGCTTGCCACAGAACAATACTGACAGCATCTTCAGGACACCCCCTATGAACATTTGAGGACACCGCGTGAGTTCTTAGAACACACCCCCATTTTGTTTATTTGCGAACATTCCAGGACACCGCAAGAGTTCTTATAACACTTTCAACTTGCCAGAGAACAATACGGACAGCGTCTTCAGGACACCCCTACGAACATTTCAGGACACTGTGAGAGTTCTTAGAACACTTTCAACTTGACAACGAACAATACGGACAGCATCCTCAGAACACCCCCATTTTGTTTATTTACGAACATTTCAGGACACCGCGAGAGTTCTTAGAACACATTCAGCTTGCGACAGAACAATACGGACAGCGTCTTCAGGACACCCCCTACGAACATTTCAGTACACTGCGTGAGTTCTTAGAACACACCCCCATTTTGTTCATTTGCGAACATTTCAGGAAACCGCGAGAGTTCTTAGAACACCTTCAGTTTGCCACAGAACAATACGGACAGCGTCTTCAGGACACCCCCTTCGAACATTTGAGGACACCGCGTGAGTTCTTAGAACACACCCCCATTTTGTTTATCTGCGAACATTTCAGGACACCGCAAGAGTTCTTAGAACACATTCAGCTTGCCACAGAACAATACGGACCGCATCTTCAGGACACCCCCTACGAACATTTCAGGACACTGCGAGAGTTCTTAGAACACTTTCAACTCGACAACGAACAATACGGACAGCGTCCTCAGAACACCCCCATTTTGTTTATTTGCGAACATTTCAGGACACCGCGAGAGTTCTTAGAACACATTCAGCTTGCCACAGAACAATACGGACAGCGTCTTCCGGACACCCCCTACGAACATTTCAGGAAACTGCGTGAGTTCTTAGAACACCCCCCCATTTTGTTCATTTGCGAACATTTCAGGAAACCGCGAGAGTTCTTAGAACACCTTCAGTTTGCCACAGAACAATACGGACAGCGTCTTCAGTACACCCCCTTCGAACATTTGTGGACACCGCGTGAGTTCTTAGAACAAACCCCCATTTTGTTCATTTGCAAACATTTCAGGACACCGCGAGAGTTCTTAGAACAATTTCAGCTTGCCTCAGGACAATACGGACAGCGTCTTCAGGACACGCCCTATGAACATTTCAGGACACCACGAGAGTTCTTAGAACACTTTCAACTTGACAACGAACAATAAGGACAGCGTCCTCAGAACACCCCCATTTTGTTTATTTGCGAACATTTCAGGACACCGCGAGAGTTCTTAGAACACATTCAGCTTGCCACAGATCAATACGGACGGTGGTCTGGAGGGTTGTCCAGAGCGTTGCCAGTGGTTAAGATTAATTCTAAACCTTCCAGCCATCACCTCTTTGTTTTTGCTATGTCACCCCGAGTGGGACGGGTATGCCCAGACGTGGGTCCCGTGCCTGCTGGGCCTACAGACCCAAGCTACTCCTCACTGATGAGCCCCAACAAGGGCGAAACATGTTTGGGGATGCTTGTGGTCTCGTGCAGAGGGGATGTGGCCTAGCAGTTCGGGCTGGACTGCCCCTTTTGGGGTGGGGCCAAGCCTGATTTGCATATGGTCTTTCCCTTCTGTAATGGCTTGGCAGGCGAAGAACGGTGGTCTGGAGGGTTGCCCAGAGCGTTGCCAGTGGTTAAGATTAATTCTAAACCTTCCAGCCATCACCTCTTTGTTTTTGCTATGTCACCCCGAGTGGGACGGGTATGCCCAGACGTGGGTCCCGTGCCTGCTGGGCCTAGAGACCCAAGCTACTCCTCACTGATGAGCCCCAACAAGGGCGAAACATGTTTGGGGATGCTTGTGGTCTCGTGCAGAGGGGATGTGGCCTAGCAGTTCGGGCTGGACTGCCCCTTTTGGAGTGGGGCCAAGCCTGATTTGCATATGGTCTTTCCCTTCTGTAATGGCTTGGCAGGCGAAGAACGGTGGTCTGGAGGGTTGCCCAGAGCGTTGCCAGTGGTTAAGATTAATTCTAAACCTTCCAGCCATCACCTCTTTGTTTTTGCTATGTCACCCCGAGTGGGACGGGTATGCCCAGACGTGGGTCCCGTGCCTGCTGGGCCTAGAGACCCAAGCTACTCCTCACTGATGAGCCCCAACAAGGGCGAAACATGTTTGGGGATGCTTGTGGTCTCGTGCAGAGGGGATGTGGCCTAGCAGTTCGGGCTGGACTGCCCCTTTTGGGGTGGGGCCAAGCCTGATTTGCATATGGTCTTTCCCTTCTGTAATGGCTTGGCAGGCGAAGAACGGTGGTCTGGAGGGTTGCCCAGAGCGTTGCCAGTGGTTAAGATTAATTCTAAACCTTCCAGCCATCACCTCTTTGTTTTTGCTATGTCACCCCGAGTGGGACGGGTATGCCCAGACGTGGGTCCCGTGCCTGCTGGGCCTAGAGACCCAAGCTACTCCTCACTGATGAGCCCCAACAAGGGCGAAACATGTTTGGGGATGCTTGTGGTCTCGTGCAGAGGGGATGTGGCCTAGCAGTTCGGGCTGGACTGCCCCTTTTGGGGTGGGGCCAAGCCTGATTTGCATATGGTCTTTCCCTTCTGTAATGGCTTGGCAGGCGAAGAACGGTGGTCTGGAGGGTTGCCCAGAGCGTTGCCAGTGGTTAAGATTAATTCTAAACCTTCCAGCCATCACCTCTTTGTTTTTGCTATGTCACCCCGAGTGGGACGGGTATGCCCAGACGTGGGTCCCGTGCCTGCTGGGCCTAGAGACCCAAGCTACTCCTCACTGATGAGCCCCAACAAGGGCGAAACATGTTTTAGGATGCTTGTGGTCTCGTGCAGAGGGGATGTGGCCTAGCAGTTCGGGCTGGACTGCCCCTTTTGGGGTGGGGCCAAGCCTGATTTGCATATGGTCTTTCCCTTCTGTAATGGCTTGGCAGGCGAAGAACGGTGGTCTGGAGGGTTGCCCAGAGCGTTGCCAGTGGTTAAGATTAATTCTAAACCTTCCAGCCATCACCTCTTTGTTTTTGCTATGTCACCCCGAGTGGGACGGGTATGCCCAGACGTGGGTCCCGTGCCTGCTGGGCCTAGAGACCCAAGCTACTCCTCACTGATGAGCCCCAACAAGGGCGAAACATGTTTGGGGATGCTTGTGGTCTCGTGCAGAGGGGATGTGGCCTAGCAGTTCGGGCTGGACTTCCCCTTTTGGGGTGGGGCCAAGCCTGATTTGCATATGGTCTTTCCCTTCTGTAATGGCTTGGCAGGCGAAGAACGGTGGTCTGGAGGGTTGCCCAGAGCGTTGCCAGTGGTTAAGATTAATTCTAAACCTTCCAGCCATCACCTCTTTGTTTTTGCAGCGTCTTCAGGACACCCCCTACGAACATTTCAGGACACTGCGTGAGTTCTTAGAACACACTCCCATTTTGTTCATTTGCGAACATTTCAGGATACCGTGAGAGTTCTTAGAACACATTCAGCTTGCCGCAGAACAATACGGACAGCGTCTTCAGGACACCCCCTTCGAACATTTGAGGACACCGTGTGAGTTCTTAGAACACACCCCCATTTTGTTTATCTGCGAACATTTCAGGACACCGCAAGAGTTCTTAGAACACATTCAGCTTGCCACAGAACAATACGGACAGCATCTTCAGGACACCCCCTACGAACATTTCAGGACACTGTGAGAGTTCTTAGAACACTTTCAACTTGACAACGAACAATACGGACAGCGTCCTCAGATCACCCCCATTTTGTTTATTTGCGAACATTTCAGGACACCGCGAGAGTTCTTAGAACACATTCAGCTTGCCACAGAACAATACGGACAGCGTCTTCAGGACACCCCCTACAAACATTTCAGGACACTGCGTGAGTTCTTATAACACACCCCCATTTTGTTCATTTGCGAACATTTCAGGACACCGCGAGAGTTCTTAGAACACATTCAGCTTGCCACAGAACAATACGGACAGCGTCTTAGGACACCCTCTACGAACATTTCAGGACACTGCGAGAGTTCTTAGAACACTTTCAACTTGACAACGAACAATATGGACAGCGTCCTCATAACACTCACATTTTGTTTATTTGCGAACATTTCAGGACACCGCGAGAGTTCTTAGAACACATTCAGCTTGCCACAGAACAATACGGACAGCGTCTTCAGGACACCCCCTACGAACATTTCAGGAGACTGCGTGAGTTCTTAGAACACATTCAGCTTGCCACAGAACAATACGGACAGCGTCTTCAGGACACCCCCTACGAACATTTCAGGACACTGCGTGAGTTCTTAGAACACACCCCCATTTTGTTCATTTGCAAACATTTCAGGACACCGCGAGAGTTCTTAGAACACATTCAGCTTGCCACAGAACAATACGGACAGCATCTTCAGGACACCCTCTATGAACATTGGAGACACCGCGTGAGTTCTTAGAACACATCCCCATTTTGTTTATTTACGAATATTCCAAGACACCGTGAGAGTTCTTATAACACTTTCAACTTGCCAGAGAACAAAACGGAAAGCATCTTCAGAACAGCTCTACGAACATTTCAGGACACTGTGAGAGTTCTTAGAACACTTTCAATACTTTCAATGACAACAAACAATACGGACAGCGTCCTCATAACACCCCCATTTTGTTTATTTCCGAACATTTCAGGACACCACGAGAGTTCTTAGACCACATTCAGCTTGCCACAGAACAATACGACAGCGTCTTCAGGACACCCCCTACGAACATTTCAGGACACTGCGTGAGTTCTTAGAACACACCCCCATTTTGTTCATTTGTGAACATTTCAGGACACAGAACAATTTCAGGACACTGCGTGAGTCCTTAGAACAAACCCCCATTTTGTTCATTTGCAAACATTTCAGGACACCGAGAGAGTTCTTAGAACAATTTGAGCTTTCCTCAGAACAATACGGACAGCGTCTTCAGGACACGCCCTATGAACATTTCAGGACACCGCGAGAGTTCTTAGAACACTTTCAACTTGACAACGAACAATATGGACAGCGTCCTCAGAACACCCTCATTTTGTTTATTTGCAAACATTTCAGGACACCGCGAGAGTACTTAGAACACATTCAGCTTGCCACAGAACAATACGGACAGCATCTTCAGGACACCCCCTTCGAACATTTGAGGACACCGCGTGAGTTCTTAGAACACACCCCCATTTTGTTTATCTCCAAACATTTCAGGACACCGCAAAAGTTCTTAGAACACATTCAGCTTGCCACAGAACAATATGGACAGCGTCTTTAGGACACCCCCTACGAACATTTCAGGACACTGCGTGAGTTCTTAGAACACACCCCCATTTTGTTCATTTGTGAACATTTCAGGACACAGAACAATTTCAGGACACTGCGTGAGTCCTTAGAACAAACCCCCATTTTGTTCATTTGCAAACATTTCAGGACACCGAGAGAGTTCTTAGAACAATTTGAGCTTTCCTCAGAACAATACGGACAGCGTCTTCAGGACACGCCCTATGAACATTTCAGGACACCGCGAGAGTTCTTAGAACACTTTCAACTTGACAACGAACAATATGGACAGCGTCCTCAGAACACCCTCATTTTGTTTATTTGCAAACATTTCAGGACACCGCGAGAGTACTTAGAACACATTCAGCTTGCCACAGAACAATACGGACAGCATCTTCAGGACACCCCCTTCGAACATTTGAGGACACCGCGTGAGTTCTTAGAACACACCCCCATTTTGTTTATCTGCAAACATTTCAGGACACCGCAAAAGTTCTTAGAACACATTCAGCTTGCCACAGAACAATATGGACAGCGTCTTTAGGACACCCCCTACGAACATTTCAGGACACTGCGTGAGTTCTTAGAACACACCCCCATTTTGTTCATTTGTGAACATTTCAGGACACAGAACAATTTCAGGACACTGCGTGAGTCCTTAGAACAAACCCCCATTTTGTTCATTTGCAAACATTTCAGGACACCGAGAGAGTTCTTAGAACAATTTGAGCTTTCCTCAGAACAATACGGACAGCGTCTTCAGGACACGCCCTATGAACATTTCAGGACACCGCGAGAGTTCTTAGAACACTTTCAACTTGACAACGAACAATATGGACAGCGTCCTCAGAACACCCTCATTTTGTTTATTTGCAAACATTTCAGGACACCGCAAGAGTACTTAGAACACATTCAGCTTGCCACAGAACAATACGGACAGCATCTTCAGGACACCCCCTTCGAACATTTGAGGACACCGCGTGAGTTCTTAGAACACACCCCCATTTTGTTTATCTGCAAACATTTCAGGACACCGCAAAAGTTCTTAGAACACATTCAGCTTGCCACAGAACAATATGGACAGCGTCTTTAGGACACCCCCTACGAACATTTCAGGACACTGCGTGAGTTCTTAGAACACTTTCAACTTGACAACGAACAATACGGACAGCGTCCTCAGAAAACCCTCATTTTGTTTATTTACGAACATTTCAGGACACCGCAAGAGTTCTTAGAACACATTCAGCTTGCCACAGAACAATACGGACAGCGGCTTCAGGACACCCCCTACGAACATTTCAGGACACTGCGTGAGTTCTTAGAACACACCCCCATTTTGTTCATTTGCAAACATTTCAGGACACGGCGAGAGTTCTTAAAACACATTCAGCTTGCCACAGAACAATACGGACAGCGTATTAGGACACCCGCTACGAACATTTCAGGACACTGCAAGAGTTCTTAGAACACTTTCAACTTGACAACGAACAATACGGACAGCGTCCTCATAACACCCCCATTTTGTTTATTTGCGAACATTTCAGGACACCGCGAGAGTTCTTAGAAAACATTCAGCTTGCCACAGAACAATACGGACAGTGTCTTCAGGACACCCCCTATGAACATTTCAGGACACTGCGTGAGTTCTTAGAACACACCCCCATTTTATTCATTTGCGAACATTTCAGGATACCGCGAAAGTTCTTAGAACACATTCAGCTTGCCACAGAACAATACGGACAGCATCTTCAGGACACCCCCTATGAACATTTGAGGACACCGCGTGAGTTCTTAGAACACACCCCCATTTTGTTTATTTGCGAACATTCCAGGACACCGCAAGAGTTCTTATAACACTTTCAACTTGCCAGAGAACAATACGGACAGTGTCTTCAGGACACCCCTACGAACATTTCAGGACACTGTGAGAGTTCTTAGAACGCTTTCAACTTGACGACGAACAATACAGACAGCATCCTCAGAACACCCCCATTTTGTTTATTTACGAACATTTCAGGACACCGCGAGAGTTCTTAGAACACATTCAGCTTGCTACAGAACAATACGGACGGCGTCTTCAGGACACCCCCTACGAACATTTCAGGACACTGCGTGAGTTCTTAGAACACACCCCCATTTTGTTCATTTGCGAACATTTCAGGAAACCGCAAGAGTTCTTAGAACACCTTCAGTTTGCCACAGAACAATACGGACAGCGTCTTCAGGACACCCCCTTCGAACATTTGAGGACACCGCGTGAGTTCTTAGAACACACCCCCATTTTGTTTATCTGCGAACATTTCAGGACACCGCAAGAGTTCTTAGAACACATTCAGCTTGCCACAGAACAATACGGACCGCATCTTCAGGACACCCCCTACGAACATTTCAGGAGACTGCGAGAGTTCTTAGAACACTTTCAACTTGACAACGAACAATACGGACAGCGTCCTCAGAACACCCCCATTTTTTTCATTTGCGAACATTTCAGGACACCGCGAGAGTTCTTAGAACACATTCAGCTTGCCACAGAACAATACGGACAGCGTCTTAGGACACCCTCTACGAACATTTGAGGACACTGCGAGAGTTCTTAGAACACTTTCAACTTGACAACGAACAATATGGACAGCGTCCTCATAACACTCCCATTTTGTTTATTTATGAACATTTCAGGACACCGCGAGAGTTCTTAGAACACATTCAGCTTGCCACAGAACAATACGGACAGCGTCTTCAGGACACCCCCTACGAACATTTCAGGACACTGCGTGAGTTCTTAGAACACACCCCCATTTTGTTCATTTGCAAACATTTCAGGACACTGCAAGAGTTCTTAGAACACATTTAGCTTGCCACAGAACAATATGGACAGCGTCTTCAGGACAACCCCTATGAACATTGGAGACACCGCGTGAGTTCTTAGAACACATCCCCATTTTGTTTATTTACGAATATTCCAAGACACCGTGAGAGTTGTTATAACACTTTCAACTTGCCAGAGAACAAAACGGAAAGCGTCTTCAGGACACCTCTACGAACATTTCAGGACACTGTGAGAGTTCTTAGAACACTTTCAATACTTTCAATGACAACAAACAATACGGACAGCGTCCTCATAACACCCCCATTTTGTTTATTTCCGAACATTTCAGGACACCACGAGAGTTCTTAGACCACATTCAGCTTGCCACAGAACAATACGGACAGCGTCTTCAGGACACCCCCTATGAACATTTCAGGACACTGCGTGAGTCCTTAGAACAAACCCCCATTTTGTTCATTTGCGAACATTTCAGGATACCGCGAGAGTTCTTAGAACACATTCGGCTTGCCACAGAACAATACGGACAGCGTCTTCAGGACACTCCCTACGAACATTTCAGGACACTGCGTGAGTTCTTAGAACACACCCCTATTTTGTTCATTTGCGAACATTTCAGGACACCGCGAGATTTCTTAGAACACATTCAGCTTGCCACAGAACAATACAAACAGTGTCTTCAGGACACCCCCTACGAACATTTCAGGACACTGCGTGAGTTCTTAGAACACACCCCCATTTTGTTCATTTGCAAACATTTCAGGACACCGCGAGAGTTCTTAGAACACATTCAGCTTGCCACAGAATAATACGGACAGCGTCTTCAGGACACCCCCTATCAACATTGGAGGACACCGCGTGAGTTCTTAGAACACATCCCCATTTTGTTTATTTACGAACATTCCAGGACACCGTGAGAGTTCTTATAACACTTTCAACTTGCCAGAGAACAAAACGGAAAGCGCCTTCAGGACACCTCTACGAATATTTCAGGACACTGTGAGAGTTCTTAGAACACTTTCAATACTTTCAATGACAACAAACAATACGGACAGCGTCCTCATAACACCCCCATTTTGTTTATTTCAGAACATTTCAGGACACCACGAGAGTTCTTAGACCACATTCAGCTTGCCAGAGAACAATACGGACAGCGTCTTCAGGACACCCCTACGAACATTTCAGGACACTGCGTGAGTCTTTAGAACAAACCCCCATTTTGTTCATTTGCAAACATTTCAGGACACCGCGAGAGTTCTTAGAACAATTTCAGCTTGCCTCAGAACAATACGGACAGCGTCTTCAGGACACGCCCTATGAACATTTCAGGACACCGCGAGAGTTCTTAGAACACTTTCAACTTGACAACGAACAATAAGGACAGCGTCCTCAGAACACCCCCATTTTGTTTATTTGCGAACATTTCAGGACACCGCGAGAGTTCTTAGAACACATTCAGCTTGCCACAGAACAATACGGACAGCGTCTTCAGGACACCCCCTACGAACATTTCAGGACACTGCGAGAGTTCTTAGAACACTTTCAACTTGACAACGAACAATACGGACAGCGTCCTCAGAACACCCCCATTTTGTTTATTTGCGAACATTTCAGGACACCGCGAGAGTTCTTAGAACACATTCAGCTTGCCACAGAACAATACGGACAGCGTCTTCAGGACACCCCCTACAAACATTTCAGGACACTGCGTGAGTTCTTATAACACACCCCCATTTTGTTCATTTGCGAACATTTCAGGACACCGCAAGAGTTCTTAGAACACATTCAGCTTGCCACAGAACAATACGGACAGCGTCTTAGGACACCCTCTACGAACATTTCAGGACAATGCGAGAGTTCTTAGAACACTTTCAATTTGCCACAGAACAATACGGACAGCGTCTTCAGGACACCCCCTACGAACATTTCAGGACACTGCGTGAGTTCTTAGAACACACCCCCATTTTGTTCATTTGCGAACATTTCAGGACACAGAACAATTTCAGGACACTGCGTGAGTCTTTAGAACAAACCCCCATTTTGTTCATTTGCAAACATTTCAGGACACCGCAAGAGTTCTTAGAACACTTTCAACTTTACAACGAACAATACGGATAGCGTCCTCAGAACACCCCCATTTTGTTTATTTGCGAACATTTCAGGACACCGCGAGAGTTCTTAGAACACATTCAGCTTGCCACAGAACAATACGGACAGCGTCTTCAGGACACCCCCTACAAACATTTCAGGACACTGCGTGAGTTCTTATAACACACCCCCATTTTGTTCATTTGCGAACATTTCAGGACACCGCGAGAGTTCTTAGAACACATTCAGCTTGCCACAGAACAATACGGACAGCGTCTTAGGACATCCTCTACGAACATTTCAGGACAATGCGAGAGTTCTTAGAACACTTTCAAATTGACAACGAACAATATGGACAGCGTCCTCATAACACTCCCATTTTGTTTATTTGCGAACATTTCAGGACACCGCGAGAGTTCTTAGAACACATTCAGCTTGCCACAGAACAATACGGACAGCGTCTTCAGGACACCCCCTACGAACATTTCAGGACACTGCGTGAGTTCTTAAAACACACCCCCATTTTGTTCATTTGCAAACATTTCAGGACACCGCGAGAGTTCTTAGAACACATTCAGCTTGCCACAGAACAATACGGACAGCGTCTTCAGGACACCCCCTATGAACATTGGAGACACCGCGTGAGTTCTTAGAACACATCCCCATTTTGTTTATTTACGAATATTAAAAGACACCGTGAGAGTTCTTATAACACTTTCAACTTGCCAGAGAACAAAACGGAAAGCATCTTCAGGACACCTCTACGAACATTTCAGGACACTGTGAGAGTTCTTAGAACACTTTCAATACTTTCAATGACAACAAACAATACGGACAGCGTCCTCATAACACCCCCATTTTGTTTATTTCCAAACATTTTAGGACACCACGAGAGTTCTTAGACCACATTCAGCTTGCCACAGAACAATACGGACAGCGTCTTCAGGACACCCCCTACGAACATTTCAGGACACTGCGTGAGTTCTTAGAACACACCCCCATTTTGTTAATTTGCGAACATTTCAGGACACAGAACAATTTCAGGACACTGCGTGAGTCCTTAGAACAAACCCCCATTTTGTTCATTTGCAAACATTTCAGGACACCGAGAGAGTTCTTAGAACAATTTCAGCTTGCCTCAGAACAATACGGACAGCGTCATCAGGACACGCCCTATGAACATTTCAGGACACCGCGAGAGTTCTTAGAACACTTTCAACTTGACAACGAACAATATGGACAGCGTCCTCAGAACACCCCCATTTTGTTTATTTGCGAACATTTCAGGACACCGCGAGAGCACTTAGAGCACATTCAGCTTGCCACAGAACAATACGGACAGCGTCTTCAGGACACCCCCTATGAACATTTCAGGACACTGCGTGAGTTCTTAGAACACACCCCCATTTTGTTCATTTGCAAACATTTCAGGATACCGCTAGAGTTCTTAGAACACTTTCAACTTGACAACGAACAATACGGACGGCGTCCTCAGAACACCCCCATTTTGTTTATTTGGGAACATTTCAGGACACCGCGAGAGTTCTTAGAACGCATTCAGCTTGCCACAGAACAATACGGACAGCATCTTCAGTACACCCCCTTCGAACATTTGAGGACACCGCGTGAGTTCTTAGAACACACCCCCATTTTGTTTATCTGCGAACATTTCAGGACACCGCAAAAGTTCTTAGAACACATTCAGCTTGCAGCAGAACAATACGGACAGCGTCTTCAGGACACCCCCTACCAACATTTCAGGACACTGCGAGAGTTCTTAGAACACTTTCAACTTGACAACGAACAATACGGACAGCGTCCTCAGATCACCCCCATTTTGTTTATTTGCGAACATTTCAGGACACCGCGAGAGTTCTTAGAACACATTCAGCTTGCCACAGAACAATACGGACAGCGTCTTCAGGACACCCCCTACAAACATTTCAGGACACTGCGAGAGTTCTTAGAACACTTTCAACTTGACAACGAACAATACGGACAGCGTCCTCAGATCATCCCCATTTTGTTTATTTGCGAACATTTCAGGACACCGCGAGAGTTCTTAGAACACATTCAGCTTGCCACAGAACAATACGGACAGCGTCTTCAGGACACCCTCTATGAACATTGGAGGACACCGCGTGAGTTCTTAGAACACCCCCCCATTTTGTTCATTTGCGAACATTTCAGGATACCGCGAGAGTTCTTAGAACACATTCAGCTTGCCACAGAACAATACGGACAGCATCTTCAGGACACCCCCTTCGAACATTTGAGGACACCGCGTGAGTTCTTAGAACACACCCCCATTTTGTTTATTTGCGAACATTTCAGGACACCGCAAGAGTTCTTAGAACACATTCAGCTTGCCACAGAACAATACGGACAGCGTCTTCAGGACAACCCCTACGAACATTTCAGGAGACTGCGAGAGTTCTTAGAACACTTTCAACTTGACAACGAACAATACGGACAGCGTCCTCAGAACACCCCCATTTTGTTTATTTGCGAACATTTCAGGACACCGCGAGAGTTCTTAGAACACATTCAGCTTGCCACAGAACAATACGGACAGCGTCTTCAGGACACCCCCTCCAAACATTTCAGGACACTGCGTGAGTTCTTATAACACACCCCCATTTTGTTCATTTGCGAACATTTCAGGACACCGCGAGAGTTCTTAGAACACATTCAGCTTGCCACAGAACAATACGGACAGCGTCTTAGGACACCCTCTACGAACATTTCAGGACACTGCGAGAGTTCTTAGAACACTTTCAACTTGACAACGAACAATATGGACAGCGTCCTCATAACACTCTCATTTTGTTTATTTGCGAACATTTCAGGACACCGCGAGAGTTCTTAGAACACATTCAGCTTGCCACAGAACAATACGGACAGCGTCTTCAGGACACCCCCTACGAACATTTCAGTACACTGCGTGAGTTCTTAGAACACACCCCCATTTTGTTCATTTGCAAACATTTCAGGACACTGCGAGAGTTCTTAGAACACATTCAGCTTGCCACAGAACAATACGGACAGCGTCTTCAGGACACCCCCTATGAACATTGGAGACACCGCGTGAGTTCTTAGAACACATCCCCATTTTGTTTATTTACGAATATTCCAAGACACCGTGAGAGTTCTTATAAAACTTTCAACTTGCCAGAGAACAAAACGGAAAGCGTCTTCAGGACACCTCTACGAACATTTCAGGACACTGTGAGAGTTCTTAGAACACTTTCAATACTTTCAATGACAACAAACAATACGGACAGCGTCCTCATAACACCCCGATTGTGTTTATTTCCGAACATTTCAGGACACCACGAGAGTTCTTAGACCACATTCAGCTTGCCAGAGAACAATACGGACAGCGTCTTCAGGACACCCCCTATGAACATTTCAGGACACTGCGTGAGTTCTTAGAACACACCCCCATTTTGTTCATTTGCGAACATTTCAGGACACAGAACAATTTCAGGACACTGCGTGAGTCCTTAGAAGAAACCCCCATTTTGTTCATTTGCAAACATTTCAGGACACCGAGGAGAGAGTACTTAGAACACATTCAGCTTGCCTCAGAACAATACGGACAGCGTCTACAGGACACGCCCTATGAACATTTCAGGACACCGCGAGAGTTCTTAGAACACACTCCCATTTTGTTCATTTGCGAACATTTCAGGATACCGCGAGAGTTCTTAGAACACATTCAGCTTGCCACAGAACAATACGGACAGCGTCTTCAGGACACCCCCTACGAACATTTCAGGACACTGCGTGAGTTCTTAGAACACACCCCCATTTTGTTCATTTGCGAACATTTCAGGACACCGCGAGATTTCTTAGAACACATTCAGCTTGCCACAGAACAATACGGACAGCGTCTTCAGGACACCCCCTACGAACATTTCAGGACACTGCGAGAGTTCTTAGAACACTTTCAACTTGACAACGAACAATACGGACAGCGTCCTCAGAACACCCCCATTTTGTTTATTTGCGAACATTTCAGGACACCGCGAGAGTTCTTAGAACACATTCAGCTTGCCACAGAACAATACGGACAGCGTCTTCAGGACACCCCCTACAAACATTTCAGGACACTGCGTGAGTTCTTATAACACACCCCCATTTTGTTCATTTGCGAACATTTCAGGACACCGCAAGAGTTCTTAGAACACATTCAGCTTGCCACAGAACAATACGGACAGCGTCTTAGGACACCCTCTACGAACATTTCAGGACAATGCGAGAGTTCTTAGAACACTTTCAATTTGCCACAGAACAATACGGACAGCGTCTTCAGGACACCCCCTACGAACATTTCAGGACACTGCGTGAGTTCTTAGAACACACCCCCATTTTGTTCATTTGCGAACATTTCAGGACACAGAACAATTTCAGGACACTGCGTGAGTCTTTAGAACAAACCCCCATTTTGTTCATTTGCAAACATTTCAGGACACCGCAAGAGTTCTTAGAACACTTTCAACTTTACAACGAACAATACGGACAGCGTCCTCAGAACACCCCCATTTTGTTTATTTGCGAACATTTCAGGACACCGCGAGAGTTCTTAGAACACATTCAGCTTGCCACAGAACAATACGGACAGCGTCTTCAGGACACCCCCTACAAACATTTCAGGACACTGCGTGAGTTCTTATAACACACCCCCATTTTGTTCATTTGCGAACATTTCAGGACACCGCGAGAGTTCTTAGAACACATTCAGCTTGCCACAGAACAATACGGACAGCGTCTTAGGACACCCTCTACGAACATTTCAGGACAATGCGAGAGTTCTTAGAACACTTTCAACTTGACAACGAACAATACGGACAGCGTCCTCAGATCATCCCCATTTTGTTTATTTGCGAACATTTCAGGACACCGCGAGAGTTCTTAGAACACATTCAGCTTGCCACAGAACAATACGGACAGCGTCTTCAGGACACCCTCTATGAACATTGGAGGACACCGCGTGAGTTCTTAGAACACCCCCCCATTTTGTTCATTTGCGAACATTTCAGGATACCGCGAGAGTTCTTAGAACACATTCAGCTTGCCACAGAACAATACGGACAGCATCTTCAGGACACCCCCTTCGAACATTTGAGGACACCGCGTGAGTTCTTAGAACACACCCCCATTTTGTTTATTTGCGAACATTTCAGGACACCGCAAGAGTTCTTAGAACACATTCAGCTTGCCACAGAACAATACGGACAGCGTCTTCAGGACAACCCCTACGAACATTTCAGGAGACTGCGAGAGTTCTTAGAACACTTTCAACTTGACAACGAACAATACGGACAGCGTCCTCAGAACACCCCCATTTTGTTTATTTGCGAACATTTCAGGACACCGCGAGAGTTCTTAGAACACATTCAGCTTGCCACAGAACAATACGGACAGCGTCTTCAGGACACCCCCTACAAACATTTCAGGACACTGCGTGAGTTCTTATAACACACCCCCATTTTGTTCATTTGCGAACATTTCAGGACACCGCGAGAGTTCTTAGAACACATTCAGCTTGCCACAGAACAATACGGACAGCGTCTTAGGACACCCTCTACGAACATTTCAGGACACTGCGAGAGTTCTTAGAACACTTTCAACTTGACAACGAACAATATGGACAGCGTCCTCATAACACTCCCATTTTGTTTATTTGCGAACATTTCAGGACACCGCGAGAGTTCTTAGAACACATTCAGCTTGCCACAGAACAATACGGACAGCGTCTTCAGGACACCCCCTACGAACATTTCAGGACACTGCGTGAGTTCTTAGAACACACCCCCATTTTGTTCATTTGCAAACATTTCAGGACACTGCGAGAGTTCTTAGAACACATTCAGCTTGCCACAGAACAATACGGACAGCGTCTTCAGGACACCCCCTATGAACATTGGAGACACCGCGTGAGTTCTTAGAACACATCCCCATTTTGTTTATTTACGAATATTCCAAGACACCGTGAGAGTTCTTATAAAACTTTCAACTTGCCAGAGAACAAAACGGAAAGCGTCTTCAGGACACCTCTACGAACATTTCAGGACACTGTGAGAGTTCTTAGAACACTTTCAATACTTTCAATGACAACAAACAATACGGACAGCGTCCTCATAACACCCCGATTGTGTTTATTTCCGAACATTTCAGGACACCACGAGAGTTCTTAGACCACATTCAGCTTGCCAGAGAACAATACGGACAGCGTCTTCAGGACACCCCCTATGAACATTTCAGGACACTGCGTGAGTTCTTAGAACACACCCCCATTTTGTTCATTTGCGAACATTTCAGGACACAGAACAATTTCAGGACACTGCGTGAGTCCTTAGAAGAAACCCCCATTTTGTTCATTTGCAAACATTTCAGGACACCGAGGAGAGAGTACTTAGAACACATTCAGCTTGCCTCAGAACAATACGGACAGCGTCTACAGGACACGCCCTATGAACATTTCAGGACACCGCGAGAGTTCTTAGAACACACTCCCATTTTGTTCATTTGCGAACATTTCAGGATACCGCGAGAGTTCTTAGAACACATTCAGCTTGCCACAGAACAATACGGACAACGTCTTCAGGACACCCCCTACGAACATTTCAGGACTCTGCGTGAGTTCTTAGAACACACCCCCATTTTGTTCATTTGCGAACATTTCAGGACACCGCAAGATTTCTTAGAACACATTCAGCTTGCCACAGAACAATACAAACAGTGTCTTCAGGACACCCCCTACGAACATTTCAGGACACTGCGTGAGTTCTTAGAACACACCCCCATTTTGTTCATTTGCAAACATTTCAGGACACCGCGAGAGTTCTTAGAACACATTCAGCTTGCCACAGAATAATACGGACAGCGTCTTCAGGACACCCCCTATCAACATTGGAGGACACCGCGTGAGTTCTTAGAACACATCCCCATTTTGTTTATTTACGAACATTCCAGGACACCAT
Source organism: Ambystoma mexicanum (assembly GCF_040938575.1). Classification (NCBI taxonomy): domain Eukaryota; kingdom Metazoa; phylum Chordata; class Amphibia; order Caudata; family Ambystomatidae; genus Ambystoma; species Ambystoma mexicanum. Next base: position 290,390,371 of record NC_090933.1, on the reverse strand, counting down.
GAGAGTTCTTATAACACTTTCAACTTGCCAGAGAACAAAACGGAAAGCGTCTTCAGGACACCTCTACGAATATTTCAGGACACTGTGAGAGTTCTTAGAACACTTTCAATACTTTCAATGACAACAAACAATACGGACAGCGTCCTCATAACACCCCCATTTTGTTAATTTCCGAACATTTCAGGACACCACGAGAGTTCTTAGACCACATTCAGCTTGCCACAGAACAATACAGACAGCGTCTTCAGGACACCCCCTACGAACATTTCAGGACACTGCGTGAGTTCTTAGAACACACCCCCATTTTGTTCATTTGCGAACATTTCAGGACACAGAACAATTTCAGGACACTGCGTGAGTCTTTAGAACAAACCCCCATTTTGTTCATTTGCAAACATTTCAGGACACCGCTAGAGTTCTTACAACAATTTCAGCTTGCCTCAGAACAATGCGGACAGCGTCTTCAGGACACGCCCTATGAACATTTCAGGACACCGCGAGAGTTCTTAGAACACTTTCAACTTGACAACGAACAATAAGGACAGCGTCCTCAGAACACCCCCATTTTGTTTATTTGTGAACATTTCAGGACACCGCGAGAGTTCTTAGAACACATTCAGCTTGCCACAGAACAATACGGACAGCGTCTTCAGGACACCCCCTACGAGCATTTCAGGACACTGCGAGAGTTCTTAGAACACTTTCAACTTGACAACGAACAATACGGACAGCGTCCTCAGAACACCCCCATTTTGTTTATTTGCGAACATTTCAGGACACCGCGAGAGTTCTTAGAACACATTCAGCTTGCCACAGAACAATACGGACAGCGTCTTCAGGACACCCCCTACAAACATTTCAGGACACTGCGTGAGTTCTTATAACACACCCCCATTTTGTTCATTTGCGAACATTTCAGGACACCGCGAGAGTTCTTAGAACACATTCAGCTTGCCACAGAACAATACGGACAGCGTCTTAGGACACCCTCTACGAACATTTCAGGACAATGCGAGAGTTCTTAGAACACTTTCAACTTGCCACAGAACAATACGGACAGCATCTTCAGGACACCCCCTACGAACATTTCAGGACACTGCGTGAGTTCTTAGAACACACCCCCATTTTGTTCATTTGCGAACATTTCAGGACGCAGAACAATTTCAGGACACTGCGTGAGTCTTTAGAACAAACCCCCATTTTGTTCATTTGCAAACATATCAGGACACCGCGAGAGTTCTTAGAACACATTCAGCTTGCCACAGAACATTACGGACAGCGTCTTCAGGACACCCCCTATGAACATTGGAGACACCGCGTGAGTTCTTAGAACACATCCCCATTTTTATTTATTTACGAATATTAAAAGACACCGTGAGAGTTCTTATAACACTTTCAACTTGCCAGAGAACAAAACGGAAAGCATCTTCAGGACACCTCTACGAACATTTCAGGACACTGTGAGAGTTCTTAGAACACTTTCAATACTTTCAATGACAACAAACAATACGGACAGCGTCCTCATAACACCCCCATTTTGTTTATTTCCGAACATTTTAGGACACCACGAGAGTTCTTAGACCACATTCAGCTTGCCACAGAACAATACGGACAGCGTCTTCAGGACACCCCTACGAACATTTCAGGACACTGCGTGAGTCTTTAGAACAAACCCCCATTTTGTTCATTTGCAAACATTTCAGGACACCGCGAGAGTTCTTAGAACACATTCAGCTTGCCACAGAACAATACGGACAGCGTCTTAGGACACCCTCTACGAACATTTCAGGACAATGCGAGAGTTCTTAGAACACTTTCAACTTGCCACAGAACAATACGGACAGCATCTTCAGGACACCCCCTACGAACATTTCAGGACACTGCGTGAGTTCTTAGAACACACCCCCATTTTGTTCATTTGCGAACATTTCAGGACGCAGAACAATTTCAGGACACTGCGTGAGTCTTTAGAACAAACCCCCATTTTGTTCATTTGCAAACATTTCAGGACACCGCGAGAGTTCTTAGAACACATTCAGCTTGCCACAGAACATTACGGACAGCGTCTTCAGGACACCCCCTATGAACATTGGAGACACCGCGTGAGTTCTTAGAACACATCCCCATTTTGTTTATTTACGAATATTAAAAGACACCGTGAGAGTTCTTATAACACTTTCAACTTGCCAGAGAACAAAACGGAAAGCATCTTCAGGACACCTCTACGAACATTTCAGGACACTGTGAGAGTTCTTAGAACACTTTCAATACTTTCAATGACAACAAACAATACGGACAGCGTCCTCATAACACCCCCATTTTGTTTATTTCCGAACATTTTAGGACACCACGAGAGTTCTTAGACCACATTCAGCTTGCCACAGAACAATACGGACAGCGTCTTCAGGACACCCCCTACGAACATTTCAGGACACTGCGTGAGTTCTTAGAACACACCCCCATTTTGTTAATTTGCGAACATTTCAGGACACAGAACAATTTCAGGACACTGCGTGAGTCCTTAGAACAAACCCCCATTTTGTTCATTTGCAAACATTTCAGGACACCGAGAGAGTTCTTAGAACAATTTCAGCTTGCCTCAGAACAATACGGACAGCGTCTTCAGGACACGCCCTATGAACATTTCAGGACACCGCGAGAGTTCTTAGAACACTTTCAACTTGACAACGAACAATATGGACAGCGTCCTCAGAACACCCCCATTTTGTTTATTTGCGAACATTTCAGGACACCGCGAGAGTACTTAGAACACATTCAGCTTGCCACAGAACAATACGGACAGCGTCTTCAGGACACACCCTATGAACATTTCAGGACACTGCGTGAGTTCTTAGAACACACCCCCATTTTGTTCATTTGTGAACATTTCAGGATACCGCGAGAGTTCTTAGAACACTTTCAACTTGACAACGAACAATACGGACGGCGTCCTCAGAACACCCCCATTTTGTTTATTTGGGAACATTTCAGGACACCGCGAGAGTTCTTAGAACACATTCAGCTTGCCACAGAACAATACGGACAGCATCTTCAGGACACCCCCTTCGAACATTTGAGGACACCGCGTGAGTTCTTAGAACACACCCCCATTTTGTTTATCTGCAAACATTTCAGGACACCGCAAAAGTTCTTAGAACACATTCAGCTCGCCACAGAACAATACGGACAGCGTCTTAGGACACCCTCTACGAACATTTCAGGACACCGCGAGAGTTCTTAGAACACTTTCAACTTGACAACGAACAATACGGACAGCGTCCTAAGAACACCCCCATTTTGTTTATTTGCGGACATTTCAGGATACCGCGAAAGTTCTTAGAACACATTCAGCTTGCCACAGAACAATACGGACAGCATCTTCAGGACACCCCCTATGAACATTTGAGGACACCGCGTGAGTTCTTAGAACACACCCCCATTTTGTTTATTTGCGAACATTCCAGGACACCGCAAGAGTTCTTATAACACTTTCAACTTGCCAGAGAACAATACGGACAGCGGCTTCAGGACACCCGTACGAACATTTCAGGACACTGTGAGAGTTCTTAGAACACTTTCAACTTGACAACGAACAATACGGACAGCATCCTCAGAACACCCCCATTTTGTTTATTTGCGAACATTTCAGGACACCGCGAGAGTACTTAGAACACATTCAGCTTGCCACAGAACAATACGGACAGCATCTTCAGGACACCCCCTATGAACATTTCAGGACACTGCGTGAGTTCTTAGAACACACCCCCATTTTGTTCATTTGCGAACATTTCAGGATACCGCGAGAGTTCTTAGAACACATTCAGCTTGCCACAGAACAATACGGACAGCATCTTCAGGACACCCCCTTCGAACATTTGAGGACACTGCGTGAGTTCTTAGAACACTTTCAACTTGACAACGAACAATACGGTCGGCGTCCTCAGAACACCCCCATTTTGTTTATTTGGGAACATTTCAGGACACCGCGAGAGTTCTTAGAACCCATTCAGCTTGCCACAGAACAATACGGACAGCGTCTTCAGGACACCCCCTATGAACATTGGAGACACCGCGTGAGTTCTTAGAACACATCCCCATTTTGTTTATTTACGAATATTAAAAGACACCGTGAGAGTTCTTATAACACTTTCAACTTGCCAGAGAACAAAACGGAAAGCATCTTCAGGACACCTCTACGAACATTTCAGGACACTGTGAGAGTTCTTAGAACACTTTCAATACTTTCAATGACAACAAACAATACGGACAGCGTCCTCATAACACCCCCATTTTGTTTATTTCCGAACATTTTAGGACACCACGAGAGTTCTTAGACCACATTCAGCTTGCCACAGAACAATACGGACAGCGTCTTCAGGACACCCCCTACGAACATTTCAGGACACTGCGTGAGTTCTTAGAACACACCCCCATTTTGTTAATTTGCAAACATTTCAGGACACAGAACAATTTCAGGACACTGCGTGAGTCCTTAGAACAAACCCCCATTTTGTTCATTTGCAAACATTTCAGGACACCGAGAGAGTTCTTAGAACAATTTCAGCTTGCCTCAGAACAATACGGACAGCGTCTTCAGGACACGCCCTATGAACATTTCAGGACACAGCGAGAGTTCTTAGAACACTTTCAACTTGACAACGAACAATATGGACAGCATCCTCCGAACACCCCCATTTTGTTTATTTGCGAACATTTCAGGACACCGCGAGAGTACTTAGAGCACATTCAGCTTGCCACAGAACAATACGGACAGTGTCTTCAGGACACCCCCTATGAACATTTCAGGACACTGCGTGAGTTCTTAGAACACACCCCCATTTTGTTCATTTGCGAACATTTCAGGATACCGCGAGAGTTCTTAGAACACTTTCAACTTGACAACGAACAATACGGACGGCGTCCTCAGAACACCCCCATTTTGTTTATTTGGGAACATTTCAGGACACCGCGAGAGTTCTTAGAACACATTCAGCTTGCCACAGAACAATACGGACAGCATCTTCAGTACACCCCCTTCGAACATTTGAGGACACCGCGTGAGTTCTTAGAACACACCCCCATTTTGTTTATCTGCGAACATTTCAGGACACCGCAAAAGTTCTTAGAACACATTCAGCTTGCAGCAGAACAATACGGACAGCGTCTTCAGGACACCCCCTACCAACATTTCAGGACACTGCGAGAGTTCTTAGAACACTTTCAACTTGACAACGAACAATACGGACGGCGTCCTCAGAACACCCCCATTTTGTTTATTTGGGAACATTTCAGGACACCGCGAGAGTTCTTAGAACACATTCAGCTTGCCACAGAACAATACGGACAGCGTCTTCAGGACACCCTCTATGAACATTGGAGGACACCGCGTGAGTTCTTAGAACACCCCCCCATTTTGTTCATTTGCGAACATTTCAGGATACCGCGAGAGTTCTTAGAACACATTCAGCTTGCCACAGAACAATACGGACAGCATCTTCAGGACACCCCCTTCGAACATTTGAGGACACCGCGTGAGCTCTTAGAACACACCCCCATTTTGTTTATTTGCGAACATTTCAGGACACCGCAAGAGTTCTTAGAACACATTCAGCTTGCCACAGAACAATACGGACAGCGTCTTCAGGACACCCCCTACGAACATTTCAGGAGACTGCGAGAGTTCTTAGAACACTTTCAACTTGACAACGAACAATACGGACAGCGTCCTCAGAACACCCCCATTTTGTTTATTTGCGAACATTTCAGGACACCGCGAGAGTTCTTAGAACACATTCAGCTTGCCACAGAACAATACTGACAGCGTCTTCAGGACACCCCCTACAAACATTTCAGGACACTGCGTGAGTTCTTATAACACACCCCCATTTTGTTCATATGCGAACATTTCAGGACACCGCGAGAGTTCTTAGAACACATTCAGCTTGCCACAGAACAATACGGACAGCGTCTTAGGACACCCTCTACGAACATTTCAGGACACTGCGAGAGTTCTTAGAACACTTTCAACTTGACAACGAACAATATGGACAGCGTCCTCATAACACTCCCATTTTGTTTATTTGCGAACATTTCAGGACACCGCGAGAGTTCTTAGAACACATTCAGCTTGCCACAGAACAATACGGACAGCGTCTTCAGGACACCCCCTACGAACATTTCAGGACACTGCGTGAGTTCTTAGAACACACCCCCATTTTGTTCATTTGCAAACATTTCAGGACACTGCGAGAGTTCTTAGAACACATTCAGCTTGCCACAGAACAATACGGACAGCGTCTTCAGGACACCCCCTATGAACATTGGAGACACCGCGTGAGTTCTTAGAACACATCCCCATTTTGTTTATTTACGAATATTCCAAGACACCGTGAGAGTTCTTATAAAACTTTCAACTTGCCAGAGAACAAAACGGAAAGCGTCTTCAGGACACCTCTACGAACATTTCAGGACACTGTGAGAGTTCTTAGAACACTTTCAATACTTTCAATGACAACAAACAATACGGACAGCGTCCTCATAACACCCCCATTGTGTTTATTTCCGAACATTTCAGGACACCACGAGAGTTCTTAGACCACATTCAGCTTGCCAGAGAACAATACGGACAGCGTCTTTAGGACACCCCCTATGAACATTTCAGGACACTGCGTGAGTTCTTAGAACACACCCCCATTTTGTTCATTTGCGAACATTTCAGGACACAGAACAATTTCAGGACACTGCGTGAGTCCTTAGAACAAACCCCCATTTTGTTCATTTGCAAACATTTCAGGACACCGAGGAGAGAGTACTTAGAACACATTCACCTTGCCTCAGAACAATACGGACAGCGTCTTCAGGACACGCCCTATGAACATTTCAGGACACCGCGAGAGTTCTTAGAACACACTCCCATTTTGTTCATTTGCGAACATTTCAGGATACCGCAAGAGTTCTTAGAACACATTCAGCTTGCCACAGAACAATACAAACAGTGTCTTCAGGACACCCCCTACGAACATTTCAGGACACTGCGTGAGTTCTTAGAACACACCCCCATTTTGTTAATTTGCAAACATTTCAGGACACCACGAGAGTTCTTAGACCACATTCAGCTTGCCACAGAACACTACGGACAGCGTCTTCAGGGCACCCCCTACGAACATTTCAGGCCACTGCGTGAGTTCTTAGAACACACCCCCATTTTGTTCATTTGCGAACATTTCAGGACACAGAACAATTTCAGGACACTGCGTGAGTCTTTAGAACAAACCCCCATTTTGTTCATTTGCAAACATTTCAGGACACCGCTAGAGTTCTTAGAACAATTTCAGCTTGCCTCAGAACAATGCGGACAGCGTCTTCAGGACACGCCCTATGAACATTTCAGGACACCGCGAGAGTTCTTAGAACACTTTCAACTTGACAACGAACAATAAGGACAGCGTCCTCAGAACACCCCCATTTTGTTTATTTGTGAACATTTCAGGACACCGCGAGAGTTCTTAGAACACATTCAACTTGCCACAGAACAATACGGACAGCGTCTTCAGGACACCCCCTACGAGCATTTCAGGACACTGCGAGAGTTCTTAGAACACTTTCAACTTGACAACGAACAATACGGACAGCGTCCTCAGAACACCCCCATTTTGTTTATTTGCGAACATTTCAGGACACCGCGAGAGTTCTTAGAACACATTCAGCTTGCCACAGAACAATACGGACAGCGTCTTCAGGACACCCCCTACAAACATTTCAGGACACTGCGTGAGTTCTTATAACACACCCCCATTTTGTTCATTTGCGAACATTTCAGGACACAGAACAATTTCAGGACACTGCGTGAGTCCTTAGAACAAACCCCCATTTTGTTCATTTGCAAACATTTCAGGACACCGAGGAGAGAGTACTTAGAACACATTCAGCTTGCCTCAGAACAATACGGACAGCGTCTTCAGGACACGCCCTATGAACATTTCAGGACACCGCGAGAGTTCTTAGAACACACTCCCATTTTGTTCATTTGCGAACATTTCAGGATACCGCGAGAGTTCTTAGAACACATTCAGCTTGCCACAGAACAATACGGACAGCGTCTTCAGGACACCCCCTACGAACATTTCAGGACACTGCGTGAGTTCTTAGAACACACTCCCATTTTGTTCATTTGCGAACATTTCAGGACACCGCGAGATTTCTTAGAACACATTCAGCTTGCCACAGAACAATACAAACAGTGTCTTCAGGACACCCCCTACGAACATTTCAGGACACTGCGTGAGTTCTTAGAACACACCCCCATTTTGTTAATTTGCAAACATTTCAGGACACCACGAGAGTTCTTAGACCACATTCAGCTTGCCACAGAACAATACGGACAGCGTCTTCAGGGCACCCCCTACGAACATTTCAGGCCACTGCGTGAGTTCTTAGAACACACCCCCATTTTGTTCATTTGCGAACATTTCAGGACACAGAACAATTTCAGGACACTGCGTGAGTCTTTAGAACAAACCCCCATTTTGTTCATTTGCAAACATTTCAGGACACCGCTAGAGTTCTTAGAACAATTTCAGCTTGCCTCAGAACAATGCGGACAGCGTCTTCAGGACACGCCCTATGAACATTTCAGGACACCGCGAGAGTTCTTAGAACACTTTCAACTTGACAACGAACAATAAGGACAGCGTCCTCAGAACACCCCCATTTTGTTTATTTGTGAACATTTCAGGACACCGCGAGAGTTCTTAGAACACATTCAGCTTGCCACAGAACAATACGGACAGCGTCTTCAGGACACCCCCTACGAGCATTTCAGGACACTGCGAGAGTTCTTAGAACACTTTCAACTTGACAACGAACAATACGGACAGCGTCCTCAGAACACCCCCATTTTGTTTATTTGCGAACATTTCAGGACACCGCGAGAGTTCTTAGAACACATTCAGCTTGCCACAGAACAATACGGACAGCGTCTTCAGGACACCCCCTACAAACATTTCAGGACACTGCGTGAGTTCTTATAACACACCCCCATTTTGTTCATTTGCGAACATTTCAGGACACCGCGAGAGTTCTTAGAACACATTCAGCTTGCCACAGAACAATACGGACAGCGTCTTAGGACACCCTCTACGAACATTTCAGGACAATGCGAGAGTTCTTAGAACACTTTCAACTTGCCACAGAACAATACGGACAGCATCTTCAGGACACCCCCTACGAACATTTCAGGACACTGCGTGAGTTCTTAGAACACCCCCCCATTTTGTTCATTTGCGAACATTTCAGGACACAGAACAATTTCAGGACACTGCGTGAGTCTTTAGAACAAACCCCCCTTTTGTTCATTTGCAAACATTTCAGGACACCGCTAGAGTTCTTAGAACAATTTCAGCTTGCCTCAGAACAATGCGGACAGCGTCTTCAGGACACGCCCTATGAACATTTCAGGACACCGCGAGAGTTCTTAGAACACTTTCAACTTGACAACGAACAATAAGGACAGCGTCCTCAGAACACCCCCATTTTGTTTATTTGTGAACATTTCAGGACACCGCGAGAGTTCTTAGAACACATTCAGCTTGCCACAGAACAATACGGACAGCGTCTTCAGGACACCCCCTACGAGCATTTCAGGACACTGCGAGAGTTCTTAGAACACTTTCAACTTGACAACGAACAATACGGACAGCGTCCTCAGAACACCCCATTTTGTTTATTTGCGAACATTTCAGGACGCCGCGAGAGTTCTTAGAACACATTCAGCTTGCCACAGAACAATACGGACAGCGTCTTCAGGACACGCCCTATGAACATTTCAGGACACCGCGAGAGTTCTTAGAACACTTTCAACTTGACAACAAACAATAAGGACAGTGTCCTCAGAACACCCCCATTTTGTTTATTTGCAAACATTTCAGGACACCGCGAGAGTTCTTAGAACACATTCAGCTTGCCACAGAACAATACGGACAGCGTCTTCAGGACACCCCCTATGAACATTTCAGGACACGAACAATACGGACAGCGTCCTCAGAACACCCCCATTTTGTTTATTTGCGAACATTTCAGGACACCGCGAGAGTTCTTAGAACACATTCAGCTTGCCACAGAACAATACGGACAGCGTCTTCAGGACACCCCCTACAAACATTTCAGGACACTGCGTGAGTTCTTATAACACACCCCCATTTTGTTCATTTGCGAACATTTCAGGACACCGCGAGAGTTCTTAGAACACATTCAGCTTGCCACAGAACAATACGGACAGCGTCTTAGGACACCCTCTACGAACATTTCAGGACAATGCGAGAGTTCTTAGAACACTTTCAACTTGACAACGAACAATATGGACAGCATCCTCATAACACTCCCATTTTGTTTATTTGCGAACATTTCAGGACACCGCGAGAGTTCTTAGAACACATTCAGCTTGCCACAGAACAATACGGACAGCGTCTTCAGGACACCCCCTACGAACATTTCAGGACACTGCGTGAGTTCTTAGAACACACCCCCATTTTGTTCATTTGCAAACATTTCAGGACACCGCGAGAGTTCTTAGAACACATTCAGCTTGCCACAGAACAATACGGACAGCGTCTTCAGGACACCCCCTATGAATATTGGAGACACCGCGTGAGTTCTTAGAACACATCCCCATTTTGTTTATTTACGAATATTAAAAGACACCGTGAGAGTTCTTATAACACTTTCAACTTGCCAGAGAACAAAACGGAAAGCATCTTCAGGACACCTCTATGAACATTTCAGGACACTGTGAGAGTTCTTAGAACACTTTCAATACTTTCAATGACAACAAACAATACGGACAGCGTCCTCATAACACCCCCATTTTGTTTATTTCCGAACATTTTAGGACACCACGAGAGTTCTTAGACCACATTCAGCTTGCCACAGAACAATACGGACAGCGTCTTCAGGACACCCCCTACGAACATTTCAGGACACTGCGTGAGTTCTTAGAACACACCCCCATTTTGTTCATTTGCAAACATTTCAGGACACCGAGAGAGTTCTTAGAACAATTTCAGCTTGCCTCAGAACAATACGGACAGCGTCTTCAGGACACGCCCTATGAACATTTCAGGACACCGCGAGAGTTCTTAGAACACTTTTAACTTGACAACGAACAATATGGACAGCGTCCTCAGAACACCCCCATTTTGTTTATTTGCGAACATTTCAGGACACCGCGAGAGTACTTAGAACACATTCAGCTTGCCACAGAACAATACGGACAGCGTCTTCAGGACACACCCTATGAACATTTCAGGACACTGCGTGAGTTCTTAGAACACACCCCCATTTTGTTCATTTGCGAACATTTCAGGATACCGCGAGAGTTCTTAGAACACTTTCAACTTGACAACGAACAATACGGACGGCATCCTCAGACCACCCCCATTTTGTTTATTTGGGAACATTTCAGGACACCGCGAGAGTTCTTAGAACACATTCAGCTTGCCACAGAACAATACGGACAGCATCTTCAGGACACCCCCTTCGAACATTTGAGGACACCGCGTGAGTTCTTAGAACACACCCCCATTTTGTTTATCTGCGAACATTTCAGGACACCGCAAAAGTTCTTAGAACACATTCAGCTTGCCGCAGAACAATACGGACAGCGTCTTCAGGACACCCCCTACCAACATTTAAGGACACTGCGAGAGTTCTTAGAACACTTTCAACATGACAACGAACAATACGGACAGCGTCCTCAGAACACCCCCATTTTGTTTATTTGGGAACATTTCAGGACACCGCGAGAGTTCTTAGAACACATTCAGCTTGCCACAGAACAATACGGAAAGCGTCTTCAGGACACCCTCTATGAACATTGGAGGACACCGTGTGAGTTCTTAGAACACCCCCCCATTTTGTTTATTTATGAACATTCCAGGACACCGTGAGAGTTCTTATAACACTTTCAACTTGACAACAAACAATACGGACAGCGTCCTCATAACACCCCCATTTTGTTTATTTCCGAACATTTCAGGACACCACGAGAGTTCTTAGACCACATTCAGCTTGCCACAGAACAATACGGACAGCGTCTTCAGGACACCCCCTACGAACATTTCAGGACACTGCGTGAGTTCTTAGAACACAACCCCATTTTGTTCATTTGCGAACATTTCAGGACACCGCGAGAGTTCTTAGAACACATTCAGCTCGCCACAGAACAATACGGACAGCGTCTTAGGACACCCTCTACGAACATTTCAGGACACCGCGAGAGTTCTTAGAACACTTTCAACTTGACAACGAACAATACGGACAGCGTCCTAAGAACACCCCCATTTTGTTTATTTGCGGACATTTCAGGATACCGCGAAAGTTCTTAGAACACATTCAGCTTGCCACAGAACAATACGGACAGCATCTTCAGGACACCCCCTATGAACATTTGAGGACACCGCGTGAGTTCTTAGAACACACCCCCATTTTGTTTATTTGCGAACATTCCAGGACACCGCAAGAGTTCTTATAACACTTTCAACTTGCCAGAGAACAATACGGACAGCGGCTTCAGGACACCCCTACGAACATTTCAGGACACTGTAAGAGTTCTTAGAACACTTTCAACTTGACAACGAACAATACGGACAGCATCCTCAGAACACCCCCATTTTGTTTATTTGCGAACATTTCAGGACACCGCGAGAGTACTTAGAACACATTCAGCTTGCCACAGAACAATACGGACAGCGTCTTCAGGACACCCCCTATGAACATTTCAGGACATTGCGTGAGTTCTTAGAAAACACCCCCATTTTGTTCATTTGCGAACATTTCAGGATACCGCGAGAGTTCTTAGAACACATTCAGCTTGCCACAGAACAATACGGACAGCATCTTCAGGACACCCCCTTCGAACATTTGAGGACACTGCGTGAGTTCTTAGAACACACCCCCATTTTGTTTATCTGCGAACATTTCAGGACACCGCAAAAGTTCTTAGAACACATTCAGCTTGCCGCAGAACAATACGGACAGCGTCTTCAGGACACCCCCTACCAACATTTCAGGACACTGCGAGAGTTCTTAGAACACTTTCAACTTGACAACGAACAATACGGTCGGCGTCCTCAGAACACCCCCATTTTGTTTATTTGGGAACATTTCAGGACACCGCGAGAGTTCTTAGAACCCATTCAGCTTGCCACAGAACAATACGGACAGCGTCTTCAGGACACCCTCTATGAACATTGGAGGACACCGCATGAGTTCTTAGAACACCCCCCCATTTTGTTTATTTACGAACATTCCAGGACACCGTGAGAGTTCTTATAACACTTTCAACTTGACAACAAACAATACGGACAGCGTCCTCATAACACCCCCATTTTGTTTATTTGCGAACATTTCAGGACACCACAAGAGTTCTTAGACCACATTCAGCTTGCCAAAGAACAATACGGACAGCGTCTTCAGGACACCCCCTACGAACATTTCAGGACACTGCGTGAGTTTTTAGAACACAACCCCATTTTGTTCATTTGCGAACATTTCAGGACACCGCGAGAGTTCTTAGAACACATTCAGCTTGCCACAGAACAATACGGACAGCGTCTTAGGACACCCTCTCCGAACATTTCATGACACTGCGAGAGATCTTAGAACACTTTCTACTTGACAACGAACTATACGGACAGCATCCTCAGAACACCCCCATTTTGTTTATTAACCAACATTTCAGGACACCGCAAGACTTCTTAGAACACATTCAGCTTGCCACAGAACAATATGGACAGCGTCTTCAGGACACCCCCTACAAACATTTCAGGACACTGCGTGAGTTCTTAGAACACACCCCCATTTTGTGCATTTGCGAACATTTCAGGAAACCGCGAGAGTTCTTAGAACACATTCAGTTTGCCACAGAACAATACGGACAGCGTCTTCAGGAAACCCCCTACGAACATTTGAGGACACCGCGTGAGTTCTTAGAACACACCGCCATTTTGTTTATCTGCGAACATTTCAGGACAAAGAGAGAGTTCTTAGAACACATTCAGCTTGCCACAGAACAATACGGACAGAGTCTTCAGGACACCCCCTACGAAAATTTCAAGACACCGCGAGAGTTCTTAGAACACTTTTAACTTGACAACGAACAATACGGACATCGTCCTCAGAACACCCCCATTTTGTTTATTTGCGAACATTTCAGGACACCACGAGAGTACGGACAGCGTCCTCAGAACTCCCCCATTTTGTTTATTTATGAACATTTCAGGACACAGCGAGAGTTCTTAGAACACATTCAGCTTACCAGAGAACAATTCGGACAGCGTCTTCAGGACACCCCCTACGAACATTTCAGGACACAGCGTGAGTTCTTAGAACACACCCCCATTTTGTTCATTTGCGAACATTTCAGGACACCGCGAGAGTTCTTAGAACACATTCAGCTTGCCACAGAACAATACGGACAGCGTCTTCAGGACACGCCCTACGAACATTTGATTAAACCGCGTGAGTTCTTAGAACACACTCCCATTTTGTTTATCTGCGAACATTTCAGGACACCGCGAGAGTTCTTAGAAAACATTCAGCTTGCCGCAGAACAATACGGACAGCGTCTTCAGGACACCCCCTACGAACATTTCAGGACACAGCGAGAGTTCTTAGAACACTTTCAACTTGACAACGAACAATACGGAGAGCGTCCTCAGAACACTCCCATTTTGTTTATTTGTAAACATTTCAGGACACCGCGAGAGTTCTTAGAACACATTCAGCTTGCCACAGAACAATACGGACAGCGTCTTCAGGACACCCCCTACGAACAATTTAGGACATTGCGTGAGTTCTTAGAACACACCCCCATTTTGTTCATTTGCGAACATTTCAGGATACCGCGAGAGTTCTTAGAACACATTCAGCTTGCCACAGAACAATACGGACAGCATCTTCAGGACACCCCCTACGAACATTTCAGGACACTGCAAGAGTTCTTAGAACACTTTCAACTTGACTACGAACAATACGGACGGCTTCCTCAGAACACCCCCATTTTGTTTATTTGCAAACATTTCAGGACACCGCGAGAGTTCTTAGACCACATTCAGCTTGCCACAGAACAATACGGACAGCGTCTTCAGGAAACCCCCTACGAACATTTCAGGACACTGCGTGAGTTCTTAGAACACACCCCCAATTTGTTCATTTGCGAACATTCCAGGACACCGCGAGAGTTCTTAGAACACATTCAGCTTGCCACAGAACAATACGGACAGCGTCTTAGGACACGCTCTACGAACATTTCAGGACACCGCGAGAGTTCTTAGAACACATTCAGCTTGCCACAGAACAATACGGACAGCGTCTTCAGGACACCCCCTACGAATATTTCAGGACACTGCGTGAGTTCTTAGAACACACCCCCATTTTGTTCATTTGCGAACATTTCAGGAAACCGCGAGAATTCTTAGAACACATTCAGTTTGCCACAGAACAATACGGACAGCGTCTTCAGGACACCCCCTACGAACATTTCAAGACACCGCGAGAGTTCTTAGTACACTTTTAACTTGACAACGAACAATACGGACATCGTCCTCAGAACACCCCCATTTTGTTTATTTGCGAACATTTCAGGACACCGCGAGAGTACGGACAGCGTCCTCGGAACACCCCCATTTTGTTTATTTACGAACATTTCAGGACACAGCGAGAGTTCTTAGAACACATTCAGCTTACCAAAGAACAATTCGGGCAATGTCTTAAGGACACCCCCTACGAACATTTCAGGACACCGCGTGAGTTCTTAGAACACACCCCCATTTTGTTCATTTGCGAATATTTCAGGACACCGTGAGAGTTCTTAGAACACATTCAGCTTGCTACAGAACAATACGGACAGCGTCTTCAGGACACCCCCTACGAACATTTCAGGACACTGCGTGAGTTCTTAGAACACACCCCCATTTTGTTCATTTGCAAACATTTCAGGACACCGCGAGAGTTCTTAGAACACATTCAGCTTGCCACAGAACAATACGGACAGCGTCTTCAGGACACCCCCTATGAACATTGGAGGGCACCGCGTGAGTTCTTAGAACACATCCCCATTTTGTTTATTTACAAACATTCCAGGACACCGTGAGAGTTCTTATAACACTTTCAACTTGCCAGAGAACAAAACGGAAAGCGTCTTCAGGACACCTCTACGAACATTTCAGGACACTGTGAGAGTTCTTAGAACACTTTCAATACTTTCAATGACAACAAACAATACGGACAGCGTCCTCATAACACCCCCATTTTGTTTATTTCCGAACATTTCAGGACACCACGAGAGTTCTTAGACGACATTCAGCTTGCCACAGAAGAATACGGACAGCGTCTTCAGGACACCCCCTACGAACATTTCAGGACACTGCGTGAGTTCTTAGAACACACCCCTATTCTGTTCATTTACGAACATTTCAGGGCACAGAACAATTTCAGGACACTGCGTGAGTCCTTAGAACAAACCCCCATTTTGTTCATTTGCAAACATTTCAGGACACCGCGAGAGTTCTTAGAACACATTCATCTTGCCTCAGAACAATACGGACAGCGTCTTCAGGACACCCCCTATGAACATTTCAGGACACCGCGAGAGTTCTTAGAACACTTTCAACTTGACAAAGAACAATAAGGACAGCGTCCTCAGAACACCCCCATTTTGTTTATTTGCAAACATTTCAGGACACCACGAGAGTTCTTAGACCACATTCAGCTTGCCACAGAAGAATACGGACAGCGTCTTCAGGACACCCCCTACTAACATTTCAGGACACTGCGTGAGTTCTTAGAACACACCCCTATTCTGTTCATTTACGAACATTTCAGGGCACAGAACAATTTCAGGACACTGTGTGAGTCCTTAGAACAAACCCCCATTTTGTTCATTTGCAAACATTTCAGGACACCGCGAGAGTTCTTAGAACACATTTAGCTTGCCTCAGAACAATACGGACAGCGTCTTCAGGACACCCCCTACGAACATTTCAGGACACTGCATGAGTTCTTAGAACACACCCCCATTTTGTTCATTTGCGAACATTTCAGGATACCGCGAGAGTTCTTAGAACACATTCAGCTTGCCACAGAACAATACGGACAGCATCTTCAGGACACCCCCTTCGAACATTTGAGGACACCGCGTGAGTTCTTAGAACACACCCCTATTTTGTTTATCTGCGAACATTTCAGGACACCGCAAGAGTTCTTAGAACACATTCAGCTTGCCACAGAACAATACGGACAGCGTCTTCAGGAAACCCCCTACAAACATTTGAGGACACTGCGAGAGTTCTTAGAACACATTCAGCTTGCCACAGAACAATACGGACAGCGTCTTAGGACCCCCTCTACGAAAATTTCAGGACACCGCGAGAGTTCTTAGAACACTTTCAACTTGACAACGAACAATACGGACAGCGTCTTCAGGACACCCCCTACGAACATTTCAGGAAACTGCGTGAGTTCTTAGAACACATCCCCATTTTGTTCATTTGTGAACATTTCAGGACACCGCGAGAGTTCTTAGAACACATTCAGCTTGCCACAGAACAATACGGACAGCGTCTTAGGACACCCTCTACGAACATTTCAGGACACCGCGAGAGTTCTTAGAACACTTTCAACTTGACAACGAACAATAAGGACAGCGTCTTCAGGACACCCCCTACGAACATTTCAGGACACCGCAAGAGTTCTTAGAACACATTCAGCTTGCCACAGAACAATACGGACAGCGTCTTCAGGACACCCCCTATGAACATTGGAGGACACCGCGTGAGTTCTTAGAACACATCCCCATTTTGTTTATTTACAAACATTCCAGGACACCGTGAGAGTTCTTATAACACTTTCAACTTGCCAGAGAACAAAATGGAAAGCGTCTTCAGGACACCTCTACGAACATTTCAGGACACTGTGAGAGTTCTTAGAACACTTTCAACACTTTCAATGACAACAAACAATACGGACAGCGTCCTCATAACACCCCCATTTTGTTTATTTCCGAACATTTCAGGACACCACGAGAGTTCTTAGACCACATTCAGCTTGCCACAGAACAATAAGGACAGCGTCTTCAGGACACCCCCTACGAACATTTCAGGACACTGCGTGAGTTCTTAGAACACACCCCCATTTTGTTCATTTGCGAACATTTCAGGACACAGAACAATTCCAGGACACTGCGTGAGTCCTTAGAACAAACCCCCATTTTGTTCATTTGCAAACATTTCAGCACACCGCGAGAGTTCTGAGAACAATTTCAGCTTGCCTCAGAACAATACGGACAGTGTCTTCAGGACACGCCCTATGAACATTTCAGGACACCGCGAGAGTTCTTAGAACACTTTCAACTTGACAACGAACAATAAGGACAGCGTCCTCAGAACACCCCCATTTTGTTTATTTGCGAACATTTCAGGACACCGCAAGAGTTCTTAGAACACATTCAGCTTGCCACAGAACAATGCGGACAGCGTCTTCAGGAAACCCCCTACGAACATTTCAGGACACTGCGTGAGTTCTTAGAACACACCCCTATTTTGTTCACTTGCGAACATTTCAGGATACCGCAAGAGTTCTTAGAACACATTCAGCTTGCCACAGAACAATACTGACAGCATCTTCAGGACACCCCCTTCGAACATTTGAGGACACTGCGTGAGTTCTTAGAACACACCCCCATTTTGTTCATTTGCAAACATTTCAGGACACCGCGAGAGTTCTTAGAACAATTTCAGCTTGCCACAGAACAATACGGACAGCGTCTTCAGGACACCCCCTATGAACATTTCAGGACACCGCGAGAGTTCTTAGAACACTTTCAACTTGACAACGAACAATAAGGACAGTGTCCTTAAAACACTCCCATTTTGTTTATTTGCGAACATTTCAGGACACCGCGAGAGTTCTTAGAACACATTCAGCTTGCCACAGAACAATACGGACAGCGTCTTCAGGACACCCCCTATGAACATTTCAGGACACTGCGTGAGTTCTTAGAACACACCCCCATTTTGTTCATTTGCGAACATTTCAGGATACCGCAAGAGTTCTTAGAACACATTCAGCTTGCCACAGAACAATACAGACAGCATCTTCAGGACACCCCCTTCGAACATTTGAGGACACCACGTGAGTTCTTAGAACACACCCCCATTTTGTTTATCTGCGAACATTTCAGGACACCGCAAGAGTTCTTAGAACACATTCAGCTTGCCACAGAACAATACGGACAGCGTCTTCAGGACACCCCCTACGAACATTTCAGGACACTGCGAGAGTTCTTAGAACACTTTCAACTTGACAACGAACAATACGGACAGCGTCCTCAGAACACCCCCATTTTGTTTATTTGCGAACATTTCAGGACACCGCGAGAGTTCTTAGAACACATTCAGCTTGCCACAGAACAATGTGGACAGCGTCTTCAGGACACCCCTACGAACATTTCAGGACACTGCGTGAGTTCTTAGAACACACCCCCATTTTGTTTATTTGCGAACATTTCAGGACACCGCGAGAGTTCTTAGAACACATTCAGCTTGCCACAGAACAATACGGACAGCGTCTTAGGGCACCCTCTACGAACATTTCAGGACACTGCAGGAGTTCTTAGAACACTTTCAACTTGACAACGAACAATACGGACAGCGTCCTCATAACACCCCCATTTTGTTTATTTGCGAACATTTCAGGACACCGCAAGAGTTCTTAGAACACATTCAGCTTGCCACAGAACAATACAGAGAGCGACTTCAGGACACCCCCTACGAACATTTCAGGACACTGCGTGAGTTCTTAGAACACACCCCCATTTTGTTCATTTGCAAACATTTCAGGACACCGCAAGAGTTCTTAGAACACATTCAGCTTGCCACAGAACAATACAAACAGCGTCTTCAGGACACCCCCTATGAACATTGGAGGACACCGCGTGAGTTCTTAGAACACACCCCCATTTTGTTTATTTATGAACATTCCAGGACACCGTGAGAGTTCTTATAACACTTTCAACTTGCCAGAGAACAAAACGGACAGCGTCTTCAGGACACCTCTACGAACATTTCAGGACACTGTGAGAGTTCTTAGAACACTTTCAATACTTTCAATGACAACAAACAATACGGACAGCGTCCTCATAACACCCCCATTTTGTTTATTTCCGAACATTTCAGGACGCCACGAGAGTTCTTAGACCACATTCAGCTTGCCACAGAACAATACGGACAGCGTCTTCAGGACACCCCCTGCGAACATTTCAGGACACTGCATGAGTTCTTAGAACACACCCCCATTTTGTTCATTTGCAAACATTTCAGGACACAGAACAATTTCAGGACACTGCGTGAGTTCTTAGAACACACCCCCATTTTGTTCATTTGCAAACATTTCAGGACACTGCGAGAGTTCTTAGAACAATTTCAGCTTGCCACAGAACAATACGGACAGCGTCTTCAGGACACCCCCTATGAACATTTCAGGACACCGCGAGAGTTCTTAGAACACTTTCAACTTGACAACGAACAATAAGGACAGCGTCCTTAAAACACTCCCATTTTGTTTATTTGCGAACATTTCAGGACACCGCGAGAGTTCTTAGAACACATTCAGCTTGCCACAGAACAATACGGACAGCGTCTTCAGGACACCCCCTACGAACATTTCAGGACACTGCGTGAGTTCTTAGAACACACCCCCATTTTGTTAATTTGCGAACATTTCAGGACACCGCGAGAGTTCTTAGAACACATTCAGCTTGCCACAGAACAATACGGAGAGCGTCTTAGGACACCCTCTACAAACATTTCATGACACTGCGAGAGTTCTTAGAACACTTTCAACTTGACAACGAACAATACGGACAGCATCCTCAGAACACCCCCATTTTGTTTATTTACGAACATTTCAGGACACCGGGAGAGTTCTTAGAACACATTCAGCTTGCCACAGAACAATACAGACAGCGACTTCAGGACACCCCCTACGAACATTTCAGGACACTGCGTGAGTTCTTAGAACACACCCCCATTTTGTTCATTTGCAAACATTTCAGGACACCGCAAGAGTTCTTAGAACACATTCAGCTTGCCACAGAACAATACAAACAGCGTCTTCAGGACACCCCCTATGAACATTGGAGGACACCGCGTGAGTTCTTAGAACACACCCCCATTTTGTTTATTTATGAACATTCCAGGACACCGTGAGAGTTCTTATAACACTTTCAACTTGCCAGAGAACAAAACGGACAGCGTCTTCAGGACACCTCTACGAACATTTCAGGACACTGTGAGAGTTCTTAGAACACTTTCAATACTTTCAATGACAACAAACAATACGGACAGCGTCCTCATAACACCCCCATTTTGTTTATTTCCGAACATTTCAGGACGCCACGAGAGTTCTTAGACCACATTCAGCTTGCCACAGAACAATACGGACAGCGTCTTCAGGACACCCCCTGCGAACATTTCAGGACACTGCATGAGTTCTTAGAACACACCCCCATTTTGTTCATTTGCAAACATTTCAGGACACAGAACAATTTCAGGACACTGCGTGAGTTCTTAGAACACACCCCCATTTTGTTCATTTGCAAACATTTCAGGACACTGCGAGAGTTCTTAGAACAATTTCAGCTTGCCACAGAACAATACGGACAGCGTCTTCAGGACACCCCCTATGAACATTTCAGGACACCGCGAGAGTTCTTAGAACACTTTCAACTTGACAACGAACAATATGGACAGCGTCCTTAAAACACTCCCATTTTGTTTATTTGCGAACATTTCAGGACACCGCGAGAGTTCTTAGAACACATTCAGCTTGCCACAGAACAATACGGACAGCGTCTTCAGGACACCCCCTACGAACATTTCAGGACACTGCGTGAGTTCTTAGAACACACCCCCATTTTGTTAATTTGCGAACATTTCAGGACACCGCGAGAGTTCTTAGAACACATTCAGCTTGCCACAGAACAATACGGAGAGCGTCTTAGGACACCCTCTACAAACATTTCATGACACTGCGAGAGTTCTTAGAACACTTTCAACTTGACAACGAACAATACGGACAGCATCCTCAGAACACCCTCATTTTGTTTATTTACGAACATTTCAGGACACCGCGAGAGTTCTTAGAACACATTCAGCTTGCCACAGAACAATACGGACAGCGTTTTCAGGACACCCCCTACAAACATTTCAGGACACTGCGTGAGTTCTTAGAACACACCCCCATTTTGTTCATTTGCGAACATTTCAGGAAACCGCGAGAGTTCTTAGAACACATTCAGTTTGCCACAGAACAATACGGACAGCGTCTTCAGGAAACCCCCTACGAACATTTGAGGACACCGCGTGAGTTCTTAGAACACACCGCCATTTTGTTTATCTGCGAACATTTCAGGACAAAGAGAGAGTTCTTAGAACACATTCAGCTTGCCACAGAACAATACGGACAGCGTCTTCAGGACACCCCCTACGAACATTTCAAGACACCGCGAGAGTTCTTAGAACACTTTTAACTTGACAACGAACAATACGGACATCGTCCTCAGAACACCCCCATTTTGTTTATTTGCAAACATTTCAGGACACCGCTAGAGTACGGACAGCGTCCTCAGAACTCCCCCATTTTGTTTATTTACGAACATTTCAGGACACAGCAAGAGTTCTTAGAACACATTCAGCTTATCACAGAACAATTCGGACAGCGTCTTCAGGACACCCCCTACGAACATTTCAGGACACCGCGTGAGTTCTTAGAACACACCCCCATTTTGTTCATTTGCGAACATTTCAGGACACCGCGAGAGTTCTTAGAACACATTCAGCTTGCCACAGAACAATACGGACAGCGTCTTCAGGACACCCCCTACGAACATTTGATTAAACCGCGTGAGTTCTTAGAACACACTCCCATTTTGTTTATCTGCAAACATTTCAGGACACCGCGAGAGTTCTTAGAAAACATTCAGCTTGCCGCAGAACAATACGGACAGCGTCTTCAGGACACCCCCTACGAACATTTCAGGACACTGCGTGAGTTCTTAGAACACACCCCTATTTTGTTCACTTGCAAACATTTCAGGATACCGCAAGAGTTCTTAGAACACATTCAGCTTTCCACAGAACAATACTGACAGCATCTTCAGGACACCCCCTTCGAACATTTGAGGACACTGCGTGAGTTCTTAGAACACACCCCCATTTTGTTCATTTGCAAACATTTCAGGACACCGCGAGAGTTCTTAGAACAATTTCAGCTTGCCACAGAACAATACGGACAGCGTCTTCAGGACACCCCCTATGAACATTTCAGGACACCGCGAGAGTTCTTAGAACACTTTCAACTTGACAACGAACAATAAGGAGAGCGTCCTCAGAACACTCCCATTTTGTTTATTTGCGAACATTTCAGGACACCGCGAGAGTTCTTAGAACACATTCAGCTTGCCACAGAACAATAGGGACAGCGTCTTCAGGACACCCCCTACAAACATTTCAGGACACTGCGTGAGTTCTTAGAACACACCCCCATTTTGTTCATTTGCGAACATTTCAGGAAACCGCGAGAGTTCTTAGAACACATTCAGTTTGCCACAGAACAATACGGACAGCGTCTTCAGGAAACCCCCTACGAACATTTGAGGACACCGCGTGAGTTCTTAGAACACACCGCCATTTTGTTTATCTGCGAACATTTCAGGACAAAGAGAGAGTTCTTAGAACACATTCAGCTTGCCACAGAACAATACGGACAGCGTCTTCAGGACACCCCCTACGAACATTTCAAGACACCGCGAGAGTTCTTAGAACACTTTTAACTTGACAACGAACAATACGGACATCGTCCTCAGAACACCCCCATTTTGTTTATTTGCAAACATTTCAGGACACCGCTAGAGTACGGACAGCGTCCTCAGAACTCCCCCATTTTGTTTATTTACGAACATTTCAGGACACAGCAAGAGTTCTTAGAACACATTCAGCTTATCACAGAACAATTCGGACAGCGTCTTCAGGACACCCCCTACGAACATTTCAGGACACCGCGTGAGTTCTTAGAACACACCCCCATTTTGTTCATTTGCGAACATTTCAGGACACCGCGAGAGTTCTTAGAACACATTCAGCTTGCCACAGAACAATACGGACAGCGTCTTCAGGACACCCCCTACGAACATTTGATTAAACCGCGTGAGTTCTTAGAACACACTCCCATTTTGTTTATCTGCAAACATTTCAGGACACCGCGAGAGTTCTTAGAAAACATTCAGCTTGCCGCAGAACAATACGGACAGCGTCTTCAGGACACCCCCTACGAACATTTCAGGACACTGCGTGAGTTCTTAGAACACACCCCTATTTTGTTCACTTGCAAACATTTCAGGATACCGCAAGAGTTCTTAGAACACATTCAGCTTTCCACAGAACAATACTGACAGCATCTTCAGGACACCCCCTTCGAACATTTGAGGACACTGCGTGAGTTCTTAGAACACACCCCCATTTTGTTCATTTGCAAACATTTCAGGACACCGCGAGAGTTCTTAGAACAATTTCAGCTTGCCACAGAACAATACGGACAGCGTCTTCAGGACACCCCCTATGAACATTTCAGGACACCGCGAGAGTTCTTAGAACACTTTCAACTTGACAACGAACAATAAGGAGAGCGTCCTCAGAACACTCCCATTTTGTTTATTTGCGAACATTTCAGGACACCGCGAGAGTTCTTAGAACACATTCAGCTTGCCACAGAACAATAGGGACAGCGTCTTCAGGACACCCCCTACAAACATTTCAGGACACTGCGTGAGTTCTTAGAACACACCCCCATTTTGTTCATTTGCGAACATTTCAGGAAACCGCGAGAGTTCTTAGAACACATTCAGTTTGCCACAGAACAATACGGACAGCGTCTTCAGGAAACCCCCTACGAACATTTGAGGACACCGCGTGAGTTCTTAGAACACACCGCCATTTTGTTTATCTGCGAACATTTCAGGACAAAGAGAGAGTTCTTAGAACACATTCAGCTTGCCACAGAACAATACGGACAGCGTCTTCAGGACACCCCCTACGAACATTTCAAGACACCGCGAGAGTTCTTAGAACACTTTTAACTTGACAACGAACAATACGGACATCGTCCTCAGAACACCCCCATTTTGTTTATTTGCAAACATTTCAGGACACCGCTAGAGTACGGACAGCGTCCTCAGAACTCCCCCATTTTGTTTATTTACGAACATTTCAGGACACAGCAAGAGTTCTTAGAACACATTCAGCTTATCACAGAACAATTCGGACAGCGTCTTCAGGACACCCCCTACGAACATTTCAGGACACCGCGTGAGTTCTTAGAACACACCCCCATTTTGTTCATTTGCGAACATTTCAGGACACCGCGAGAGTTCTTAGAACACATTCAGCTTGCCACAGAACAATACGGACAGCGTCTTCAGGACACCCCCTACGAACATTTGATTAAACCGCGTGAGTTCTTAGAACACACTCCCATTTTGTTTATCTGCAAACATTTCAGGACACCGCGAGAGTTCTTAGAAAACATTCAGCTTGCCGCAGAACAATACGGACAGCGTCTTCAGGACACCCCCTACGAACATTTCAGGACACTGCGTGAGTTCTTAGAACACACCCCTATTTTGTTCACTTGCAAACATTTCAGGATACCGCAAGAGTTCTTAGAACACATTCAGCTTTCCACAGAACAATACTGACAGCATCTTCAGGACACCCCCTTCGAACATTTGAGGACACTGCGTGAGTTCTTAGAACACACCCCCATTTTGTTCATTTGCAAACATTTCAGGACACCGCGAGAGTTCTTAGAACAATTTCAGCTTGCCACAGAACAATACGGACAGCGTCTTCAGGACACCCCCTATGAACATTTCAGGACACCGCGAGAGTTCTTAGAACACTTTCAACTTGACAACGAACAATAAGGAGAGCGTCCTCAGAACACTCCCATTTTGTTTATTTGCGAACATTTCAGGACACCGCGAGAGTTCTTAGAACACATTCAGCTTGCCACAGAACAATAGGGACAGCGTCTTCAGGACACCCCCTACAAACATTTCAGGACACTGCGTGAGTTCTTAGAACACACCCCCATTTTGTTCATTTGCGAACATTTCAGGAAACCGCGAGAGTTCTTAGAACACATTCAGTTTGCCACAGAACAATACGGACAGCGTCTTCAGGAAACCCCCTACGAACATTTGAGGACACCGCGTGAGTTCTTAGAACACACCGCCATTTTGTTTATCTGCGAACATTTCAGGACAAAGAGAGAGTTCTTAGAACACATTCAGCTTGCCACAGAACAATACGGACAGCGTCTTCAGGACACCCCCTACGAACATTTCAAGACACCGCGAGAGTTCTTAGAACACTTTTAACTTGACAACGAACAATACGGACATCGTCCTCAGAACACCCCCATTTTGTTTATTTGCAAACATTTCAGGACACCGCTAGAGTACGGACAGCGTCCTCAGAACTCCCCCATTTTGTTTATTTACGAACATTTCAGGACACAGCAAGAGTTCTTAGAACACATTCAGCTTATCACAGAACAATTCGGACAGCGTCTTCAGGACACCCCCTACGAACATTTCAGGACACCGCGTGAGTTCTTAGAACACACCCCCATTTTGTTCATTTGCGAACATTTCAGGACACCGCGAGAGTTCTTAGAACACATTCAGCTTGCCACAGAACAATACGGACAGCGTCTTCAGGACACCCCCTACGAACATTTGATTAAACCGCGTGAGTTCTTAGAACACACTCCCATTTTGTTTATCTGCAAACATTTCAGGACACCGCGAGAGTTCTTAGAAAACATTCAGCTTGCCACAGAACAATACGGACAGCGTCTTCAGGACACCCCCTACGAACATTTCAGGACACTGCGTGAGTTCTTAGAACACACCCCTATTTTGTTCACTTGCAAACATTTCAGGATACCGCAAGAGTTCTTAGAACACATTCAGCTTTCCACAGAACAATACTGACAGCATCTTCAGGACACCCCCTTCGAACATTTGAGGACACTGCGTGAGTTCTTAGAACACACCCCCATTTTGTTCATTTGCAAACATTTCAGGACACCGCGAGAGTTCTTAGAACAATTTCAGCTTGCCACAGAACAATACGGACAGCGTCTTCAGGACACCCCCTATGAACATTTCAGGACACCGCGAGAGTTCTTAGAACACTTTCAACTTGACAACGAACAATAAGGAGAGCGTCCTCAGAACACTCCCATTTTGTTTATTTGCGAACATTTCAGGACACCGCGAGAGTTCTTAGAACACATTCAGCTTGCCACAGAACAATAGGGACACCGTCTTCAGGACACCCCCTACGAACATTTCAGGACATTGCGTGAGTTCTTAGAACACACCCCCATTTTGTTCATTTGCGAACATTTCAGGATACCGCGAGGGTTCTTAGAACACATTCAGCTTGCCACAGAACAATACGGACAGCATCTTCAGGACACCCCCTTCGAACATTTGAGGACACCGCGTGAGTTCTTAGAACACACCCCCATTTTGTTTATCTGCGAACATTTCAGGACACCGCAAGAGTTCGTAGAACACATTCAGCTTGCCACAGAACAATACGGACAGCGTCTTCAGGACACCCCCTACGAACATTTCAGGACACAGAAAGAGTTCTTAGAACACTTTCAACTTGACAACGAACAATACGGACAGCGTCCTCAAAATACCCCCATTTTGTTTATTTACGAACATTTCAGGAAACCGCAAGAGTTCTTAGAACACATTCAGTTTGCCACAGAACAATACGGACAGCGTCTTCAGGAAACCCCATACAAACATTTGAGGACACCGCGTGAGTTCTTAGAACACACCGCCATTTTGTTTATCTCGAACATTTCAGGACAAAGAGAGAGTTCTTAGAACACATTCAGCTTGCCACAGAACAATACGGACAGCGTCTTCAGGACACCCCCTACGAACATTTCAAGACACCGCGAGAGTTCTTGGAACACTTTTAACTTGACAACGAGCAATACGGACATCGTCCTCAGAACACCCCCATTTTGTTTATTTGCGAACATTTCAGGACACCATGAGAGTACGGACAGCGTCCTCAGAACACCCCCATTTTGTTTATTTACGAACATTTCAGGACACCGCGAGAGTTCTTAGAACACATTCAGCTTGCCACAGAACAATACGGACAGCGTCTTCAGGACACCACCTACGAACATTTGATTAAACCGCGTGAGTTCTTAGAACACACTCCCATTTTGTTTATCTGCAAACATTTCAGGACACCGCGAGAGTTCTTAGAAAACATTCAGCTTGCCGCAGAACAATACGGACAGCGTCTTCAGGACACCCCCTACGAACATTTCAGGACACAGCAAGAGTTCTTAGAACACTTTCAACTTGACAATGAACAATACGGACAGTGTCCTCAAAATACCCCCATTTTGTTTATTTGCGAACATTTCAGGACACCGCAAGAGTTCTTAGAACACATTCAGCTTTCCACAGAAAGTTACAGACAGCGTCTTCAGGACACCCCCTACGAACATTGGAGGACAACGCGTGAGCTCTTAAAACACACCCCCATTTTGTTTATTTGCGAACATTCCAGGACACCGCGAGAGTTCTTAGAACACTTTCAACTTGTCAGAGAACAATACGAACGGCGTCTTCAGGACACCCCCTATAAACATTTCAGGACAATGCGAGAGTTCTTAGAACACTTTCAACTTGTTGACGAACAATACAGACAGCGTCCTCAGAACACCCCCATTTGGTTTATTTGCGAACATTTCAGGACACCGCGAGAGTACGGACAGCGTCCTCAGAACACCCCCATTTTGTTTATTTACAAACATTTCAGGACACCGCGAGAGTTCTTAGAAAACATTCAGCTTGCCACAGAACAATATGGACAGCGTCTTCAGGACACCCCTAGGAACATTTGAGGACACCACATTAGTTCTTAGAACACACCCCCATTTTGTTCATTTGCAAACATTTCAGGACACCGCGAGAGTTCTTAGAACACATTCAGCTTGCCACAGAACAATACGGACAGCGTCTTCAGGACACCCCCTACGAAAAATTCAGGACACTGCGAGAGTTCTTAGAACACTTTCAACTTGACAACGAACAATACGGACAGCATCCTCAGAACACCCCCATTTTGTTTATTTACGAACATTTCAGGGCACCGCGAGAGTTTTTAGAACACATTCAGCTTGCCACAGAACAATACGGAGAGCGTCTTCAGGACACCCCCTACGAACATTTCAGGACACTGCGTGAATTCTTAGAACACACCCCCATTTTGTTCATTTGCGAACATTTCAGGATACCGCGAGAGTTCTTAGAACACATTCAGCTTGCCACAGAACAATACAGACAGCATCTTCAGGACACCCCCTTCGAACATTTGAGGACACCGCGTGAGTTCTTAGAACACACCCCCATTTTGTTTATCTGCGAACATTTCAGGACACCGCAAGAGTTCTTAGAACACATTCAGCTTGCCACAGAACAATACGGACAGCTTCTTCAGGACACCCCCTTCGAACATTTGAGGACACCGCGTGAGTTCTTAGAACACACCCCCATTTTGTTTATCTGCGAACATTTCAGGACACCGCAAGAGTTCTTAGAACACATTCAGCTTGCCACAGAACAATACGGACAGCGTCTTCAGGACACCCCCTACGAACATTTCAGGACACAGAAAGAGTTCTTAGAACACTTTCAACTTGACAACGAACAATACGGACAGCGTCCTCAAAATACCCCCATTTTGTTTATTTACGAACATTTCAGGAAACCGCAAGAGTTCTTAGAACACATTCAGTTTGCCACAGAACAATACGGACAGCGTCTTCAGGAAACCCCATACAAACATTTGAGGACACCGCGTGAGTTCTTAGAACACACCGCCATTTTGTTTATCTCGAACATTTCAGGACAAAGAGAGAGTTCTTAGAACACATTCAGCTTGCCACAGAACAATACGGACAGCGTCTTCAGGACACCCCCTACGAACATTTCAAGACACCGCGAGAGTTCTTGGAACACTTTTAACTTGACAACGAGCAATACGGACATCGTCCTCAGAACACCCCCATTTTGTTTATTTGCGAACATTTCAGGACACCATGAGAGTACGGACAGCGTCCTCAGAACACCCCCATTTTGTTTATTTACGAACATTTCAGGACACCGCGAGAGTTCTTAGAACACATTCAGCTTGCCACAGAACAATACGGACAGCGTCTTCAGGACACCACCTACGAACATTTGATTAAACCGCGTGAGTTCTTAGAACACACTCCCATTTTGTTTATCTGCAAACATTTCAGGACACCGCGAGAGTTCTTAGAAAACATTCAGCTTGCCGCAGAACAATACAGACAGCGTCTTCAGGACACCCCCTACGAACATTTCAGGACACAGCAAGAGTTCTTAGAACACTTTCAACTTGACAATGAACAATACGGACAGTGTCCTCAAAATACCCCCATTTTGTTTATTTGCGAACATTTCAGGACACCGCAAGAGTTCTTAGAACACATTCAGCTTTCCACAGAAAGTTACAGACAGCGTCTTCAGGACACCCCCTACGAACATTGGAGGACAACGCGTGAGCTCTTAAAACACACCCCCATTTTGTTTATTTGCGAACATTCCAGGACACCGCGAGAGTTCTTAGAACACTTTCAACTTGTCAGAGAACAATACGAACGGCGTCTTCAGGACACCCCCTATAAACATTTCAGGACAATGCGAGAGTTCTTAGAACACTTTCAACTTGTTGACGAACAATACAGACAGCGTCCTCAGAACACCGCCATTTGGTTTATTTGCGAACATTTCAGGACACCGCGAGAGTACGGACAGCGTCCTCAGAACACCCCCATTTTGTTTATTTACAAACATTTCAGGACACCGCGAGAGTTCTTAGAAAACATTCAGCTTGCCACAGAACAATATGGACAGCGTCTTCAGGACACCCCTAGGAACATTTGAGGACACCACATTAGTTCTTAGAACACACCCCCATTTTGTTCATTTGCAAACATTTCAGGACACCGCGAGAGTTCTTAGAACACATTCAGCTTGCCACAGAACAATACGGACAGCGTCTTCAGGACACCCCCTACGAAAAATTCAGGACACTGCGAGAGTTCTTAGAACACTTTCAACTTGACAACGAACAATACGGACAGCATCCTCAGAACACCCCCATTTTGTTTATTTACGAACATTTCAGGGCACCGCGAGAGTTTTTAGAACACATTCAGCTTGCCACAGAACAATACGGAGAGCGTCTTCAGGACACCCCCTTCGAACATTTGAGGACACCGCGTGAGTTCTTAGAACACACCCCCATTTTGTTTATCTGCGAACATTTCAGGACACCGCAAGAGTTCTTAGAACACATTCAGCTTGCCACAGAACAATACGGACAGCTTCTTCAGGACACCCCCTTCGAACATTTGAGGACACCGCGTGAGTTCTTAGAACACACCCCCATTTTGTTTATCTGCGAACATTTCAGGACACCGCAAGAGTTCTTAGAACACATTCAGCTTGCCACAGAACAATACGGACAGCGTCTTCAGGACACCCCCTACGAACATTTCAGGACACAGAAAGAGTTCTTAGAACACTTTCAACTTGACAACGAACAATACGGACAGCGTCCTCAAAATACCCCCATTTTGTTTATTTACGAACATTTCAGGAAACCGCAAGAGTTCTTAGAACACATTCAGTTTGCCACAGAACAATACGGACAGCGTCTTCAGGAAACCCCATACAAACATTTGAGGACACCGCGTGAGTTCTTAGAACACACCGCCATTTTGTTTATCTCGAACATTTCAGGACAAAGAGAGAGTTCTTAGAACACATTCAGCTTGCCACAGAACAATACGGACAGCGTCTTCAGGACACCCCCTACGAACATTTCAAGACACCGCGAGAGTTCTTGGAACACTTTTAACTTGACAACGAGCAATACGGACATCGTCCTCAGAACACCCCCATTTTGTTTATTTGCGAACATTTCAGGACACCATGAGAGTACGGACAGCGTCCTCAGAACACCCCCATTTTGTTTATTTACGAACATTTCAGGACACCGCGAGAGTTCTTAGAACACATTCAGCTTGCCACAGAACAATACGGACAGCGTCTTCAGGACACCACCTACGAACATTTGATTAAACCGCGTGAGTTCTTAGAACACACTCCCATTTTGTTTATCTGCAAACATTTCAGGACACCGCGAGAGTTCTTAGAAAACATTCAGCTTGCCGCAGAACAATACAGACAGCGTCTTCAGGACACCCCCTACGAACATTTCAGGACACAGCAAGAGTTCTTAGAACACTTTCAACTTGACAATGAACAATACGGACAGTGTCCTCAAAATACCCCCATTTTGTTTATTTGCGAACATTTCAGGACACCGCAAGAGTTCTTAGAACACATTCAGCTTTCCACAGAAAGTTACAGACAGCGTCTTCAGGACACCCCCTACGAACATTGGAGGACAACGCGTGAGCTCTTAAAACACACCCCCATTTTGTTTATTTGCGAACATTCCAGGACACCGCGAGAGTTCTTAGAACACTTTCAACTTGTCAGAGAACAATACGAACGGCGTCTTCAGGACACCCCCTATAAACATTTCAGGACAATGCGAGAGTTCTTAGAACACTTTCAACTTGTTGACGAACAATACAGACAGCGTCCTCAGAACACCGCCATTTGGTTTATTTGCGAACATTTCAGGACACCGCGAGAGTACGGACAGCGTCCTCAGAACACCCCCATTTTGTTTATTTACAAACATTTCAGGACACCGCGAGAGTTCTTAGAAAACATTCAGCTTGCCACAGAACAATATGGACAGCGTCTTCAGGACACCCCTAGGAACATTTGAGGACACCACATTAGTTCTTAGAACACACCCCCATTTTGTTCATTTGCAAACATTTCAGGACACCGCGAGAGTTCTTAGAACACATTCAGCTTGCCACAGAACAATACGGACAGCGTCTTCAGGACACCCCCTACGAAAAATTCAGGACACTGCGAGAGTTCTTAGAACACTTTCAACTTGACAACGAACAATACGGACAGCATCCTCAGAACACCCCCATTTTGTTTATTTACGAACATTTCAGGGCACCGCGAGAGTTTTTAGAACACATTCAGCTTGCCACAGAACAATACGGAGAGCGTCTTCAGGACACCCCCTACGAACATTTCAGGACACTGCGTGAATTCTTAGAACACACCCCCATTTTGTTCATTTGCGAACATTTCAGGATACCGCGAGAGTTCTTAGAACACATTCAGCTTGCCACAGAACAATACAGACAGCATCTTCAGGACACCCCCTTCGAACATTTGAGGACACCGCGTGAGTTCTTAGAACACACCCCCATTTTGTTTATCTGCGAACATTTCAGGACACCGCAAGAGTTCTTAGAACACATTCAGCTTGCCACAGAACAATATGGACAGCTTCTTCAGGACACCCCCTACGAACATTTCAGGACACTGCGAGAGTTCTCAGAACACTTTCAACTTGACAACGAACAATACGGACAGCGTCCTCAGAACACCCCCATTTTGTTTATTTGCGAACATTTCAGGACACCGCGAGAGTTCTTAGAACACATTCAGCTTGCCACAGAACAATACGGACAGCATCTTTAGGACACCCCCTACGAACATTTCAGGACACTGCATGAGTTCTTAGAACACACCCCCATTTTGTTCATTTGCAAACATTTCAGGACACCGCGAGAGGTCTTAGAACACATTCAGCTTGCCACAGAACAATACGGACAGCGTCTTAGGACACTCTCTACGAACATTTCAGGACATTGCGAGAGTTCTTAGAAGACTTTCAACTTGACAACGAACAATACAGACAGCGTCATCATAACACCCCCATTTTGTTTATTTGCGAACATTTCAGGACACCGCGAGAGTTCTTAGAACACATTCAGCTTGCCACAGAACAATACGGACAGCGTCTTCAGGACACCCCCTACGAACATTTCAGGACACTGCGTGAGTTCTTAGAACACACCTCCATTTTGTTCATTTGCAAACATTTCAGGACACCGCGAGAGTTCTTAGAACACATTAAGCTTGCCACAGAACAATACGGACAGCGTCTTCAGGACACCCCCTATGAACATTGGAGGACACCGCGTGAGTTCTTAGAACACACCCCCATTTTGTTTATTTACGAACTTTCCCGACACCGTGAGAGTTCTTATAACACTTTCAACTTGCCAGAGAACAAAACGGACAGCGTCTTCAGGACACCTCTACGAACATTTCAGGACACTGTGAGAATTCTTAGAACACTTTCAATACTTTCAATGACAACAAACAATACGGACAGCGTCCTCAGAACACCCCCATTTTGTTTATTTACGAACATTTCAGGACACCGCGAGAGTTTTTAGAACACATTCAGGTTGCCACAGAACAATACGGACAGCGTCTTCAGGACACCCCCTACGAACATTTCAAGACATTGCATGAGTTCTTGGAACACACCCCCATTTTGTTCATTTGTGAACATTTTAGGATACCGCGAGAGTTCTTAGAACACATTCAGCTTGCCACAGAACAATATGGACAGCATCTTCAGGACACCCCCTTCGAACATTTGAGGACACCGCGTGAGTTCTTAGAACACACCCCTATTTTGTTTATCTGCGAACATTTCAGGACACCGCAAGAGTTCTTAGAACACATTCAGCTTGCCACAGAACAATACGGACAGCGTCTTCAGGACACCCCCTATGAACATTGGAGGGCACCGCGCGAGTTCTTAGAACACATCCCCATTTTGTTTATTTACAAACATTCCAGGACACCGTGAGAGTTCTTATAACACTTTCAACTTGCCAGAGAACAAAACGGAAAGCGTCTTCAGGTCACCTCTACGAACATTTCAGGACACTGTGAGAGTTCTTAGAACACTTTCAATACTTTCAATGACAACAAACAATACGGACAGCGTCCTCATAACACCCCCATTTTGTTTATTTCCGAACATTTCAGGACACCACGAGAGTTCTTAGACCACATTCAGCTTGCCACAGAACAATAAGGACAGCGTCTTCAGGACACCCCCTACGAACATTTCAGGACACTGCGTGAGTTCTTAGAACACACCCCCATTTTGTTCATTTGCGAACATTTCAGGACACAGAACAATTCCAGGACACTGCGTGAGTCCTTAGAACAAACCCCCATTTTGTTCATTTGCAAACATTTCAGGACACCCCGCAAGTTCTTAGAACAATTTCAGCTTGCCTCAGAACAATACGGACAGCGTCTTCAGGACACGCCCTATGAACATTTCAGGACACCGCAAGAGTTCTTAGAACACTTTCAACTTGACAACGAACAATACGGACGGGGTCCTCAGAACACCCCCATTTTGTTTATTTGCGAACATTTCAGGACACCGCGAGAGTTCTTAGAACACATTCAGCTTGCCACAGAACAATACGGACAGCGTCTTCAGGACACCCTCTATGAACATTGGAGGACACCGCGTGAGTTCTTAGAACACACCCCCATTTTGTTTATTTACGAACATTCCAGGACACCGTGAGAGTTCTTATGACACTTTCAACTTGCCAGAGAACAAAACGGACAGATTCTTCAGGACACCCCTACGAACATTTCAGGACACTGTGAGAGTTCTTAGAACACTTTCAACTTGACAACAAACAATACGGACAGCGTCCTCATAACTCCCCATTTTGTTTATTTCCGAACATTTCAGGACACCAAGAGAGTTCTTAGACCACATTCAGCTTGTCACAGAACAATACGGACAGCGTCTTCAGGGCACTCCCTACAAAAATTTCAGGACACTGCGTGAGTTCTTAGAACACACCCCCATTTTGTTCATTTGCGAGCATTTCAGGACACCGCGAGAGTTCTTAGAACACATTCAGCTTGCCACAGAGCAATACGGACAGCGTCTTAGGACACCCTCTACGAACATTTCAGGACACCGCAAGAGTTCTTAGAACACTTTCAACTTGACAACGAACAATACGGACAGTGTCCTCAGAACACCCCCATTTTGTTTATTTGTCAACATTTCAGGACACCGCAAGAGTTCTTAGAACACATTCAGCTTGCCACAGAACAATACGGACAGCATCTTCAGGACACCCCCTATGAACATTTGAGGACACCGCGTGAGTTCTTAGAACACACCCCCATTTTGTTTATTTGCGAACATTTCAGGACACCACGAGAGTTCTTAGACCACATTCAGCTTGCCACAGAACAATAAGGACAGCGTCTTCAGGACACCCCCTACGAACATTTCAGGACACTGCGTGAGTTCTTAGAACACACCCCCATTTTGTTCATTTGCGAACATTTCAGGACACAGAACAATTCCAGGACACTGCGTGAGTCCTTAGAACAAACCCCCATTTTGTTCATTTGCAAACATTTCAGGACACCGCGCAAGTTCTTAGAACAATTTCAGCTTGCCTCAGAACAATACGGACAGCGTCTTCAGGACACGCCCTATGAACATTTCAGGACACCGCAAGAGTTCTTAGAACACTTTCAACTTGACAACGAACAATACGGACGGGGTCCTCAGAACACCCCCATTTTGTTTATTTGCGAACATTTCAGGACACGCGAGAGTTCTTAGAACACATTCAGCTTGCC
Organism: Ambystoma mexicanum; assembly: GCF_040938575.1. Taxonomy (NCBI): domain Eukaryota; kingdom Metazoa; phylum Chordata; class Amphibia; order Caudata; family Ambystomatidae; genus Ambystoma; species Ambystoma mexicanum. The sequence continues at coordinate 290,353,518 of NC_090933.1, read as the reverse complement.
ACAGAACAATACGGACAGCGTCTTCAGGACACCCTCTATGAACATTGGAGGACACCGTGTGAGTTCTTAGAACACACCCCCATTTTGTTTATTTACGAACATTCCAGGACACCGTGAGAGTTCTTATAACACTTTCAACTTGCCAGAGAACAAAACGGACAGCTTCTTCAGGACACCCCTACGAACATTTCAGGACACTGTGAGAGTTCTTAGAACACTTTCAACTTGACAACAAACAATACGGACAGCGTCCTCATAACACCCCATTTTGTTTATTTCCGAACATTTCAGGACACCAAGAGAGTTCTTAGACCACATTCAGCTTGTCACAGAACAATACGGACAGCGTCTTCAGGACACTCCCTACAAAAATTTCAGGACACTGCGTGAGTTCTTAGAACACACCCCCATTTTGTTCATTTTATGAGCATTTCAGGACACCGCGAGAGTTCTTAGAACACATTCAGCTTGCCACAGAGCAATACGGACAGCGTCTTAGGACACCCTCTACGAACATTTCAGGACACCGCAAGAGTTCTTAGAACACTTTCAACTTGACAACGAACAATACGGACAGTGTCCTCAGAACACCCCCATTTTGTTTATTTGTCAACATTTCAGGACACCGCAAGAGTTCTTAGAACACATTCAGCTTGCCACAGAACAATACGGACAGCATCTTCAGGACACCCCCTATGAACATTTGAGGACACCGCGTGAGTTCTTAGAACACACCCCCATTTTGTTTATTTGAGAACATTTGAGGACACCGCAAGAGTTCTTATAACACATTCAGCTTGCCAAAGAACAATACGGACAGTGTCTTCAGGACACCCCCTACGAACATTTCAGGACACTGCGAGCGTTCTTAGAACACTTTCAACTTGACAACGAACAATACGGACAGCATCCTCAGAACACCCCCATTTTGTTTATTTACTAACATTTCAGGACACCGCGAGAGTTCTTAGAATACATTCAACTTGCCACAGAACAATACGGACAGCGTCTTCAGGACACCCCCTACGAACATTTCAGGACACTGCGTGAGTTCTTAGAACACACCCCCATTTTGTTCATTTGCGAACATTTCAGGATACCGCGAGAGTTCTTAGAACACATTCAGCTTGCCACAGAACAATACAGACAGCATCTTCAGGACACCCCCTTCGAACATTTGAGGACACCGTGTGAGTTCTTAGAACACACCCCCATTTTGTTTATCTGCGAACATTTCAGGACACTGCAAGAGTTCTTAGAACACATTCAGCTTGCCACAGAACAATACGGACAGCGTCTTCAGGACACCCCCTATGAACATTTCAGGACACTGCGTGAGTTCTTAGAACACATTCACATTTTGTTCATTTGCGAACATTTCAGGACACCGCGAGAGTTCTTAGAACACATTCAGCTTGCCACAGAACAATACGGACAGCGTCTTCAGGACACCCCCTACAAACATTTCAGGACACTGCGTGAGTTCTTAGAACACACCCACATTTTGTTCATTTGCGAACATTTCAGGACACCGCGAGAGTTCTTAGAACACATTCAGCTTGCCACAGAACAATACGGACAGGGTCTTAGGACACCCTCTATGAACATTTCAGGACACTGCGAGAGTTCTTAGAACACTTTCAACTTGACAACGAACAATACGGACAGCGTCCTCATAACACCCCCATTTTGTTTATTTGCGAACATTTCAGGACACCGCGAGAGTTCTTAGAAGACATTCAGCTTGCCACAGAACAATACGGACAGCGTCTTCAGTACACCCCCTACGAACATTTCAGGACACTGCGTGAGTTCTTAGAACACACCCCCATTTTGTTCATTTTCAAACATTTCAGGACACCGCGAGAGTTCTTAGAACACATTCAGCTTGCCACAGAACAATACGGACAGCGTCTTCAGGACACCCCCTATGAACATTGGAGGACACCGCGTGAGTTCTTAGAACACATCCCCATTTTGTTTATTTACGAACATTCCAGGACACCGTGAGAGTTCTTATAACAATTTCAACTTGCCAGAGAACAAAACGGAAAGCGTCTTCAGGACACCTCTACGAACATTTCAGGACACTGTGAGAGTTCTTAGAACACTCTCAATACTTTCAATGACAACAAACAATACGGACAGCGTCCTCATAACACCCCCATTTTGTTTATTTCCGAACATTTCAGGACACCACGAGAGTTCTTAGACCACATTCAGCTTGCCACAGAAGAATACGGACAGTGTCTTCAGGACACCCCCTACGAACATTTCAGGACACTGCGTGAGTTCTTAGAACACACCCCTATTCTGTTCATTTACGAACATTTCAGGACACAGAACAATTTCAGGACACTGCGTGAGTCCTTAGAACAAACCCCCATTTTGTTCATTTGCAAACATTTCAGGACACCGCGAGAGTTCTTAGAACAATTTCAGCTTGCCTCAGAACAATACGGCAGCGTCTTCAGGACACCCCCTATGAACATTTCAGGACACCGCAAGAGTTCTTAGAACACTTTCAACTTGACAACGAACAATAAGGACAGCGTCCTCAGAACACCCCCATTTTGTTTATTTGCGAACATTTCAGGACACCGCGAGAGTTCTTACAACACATTCAGCTTGCCACAGAACAATACGGACAGCATCTTCAGGACACCCCCTATGAACATTTCAGGACACTGCGTGAGTTCTTAGAACACACCCCCATTTTGTTCATTTGCGAACATTTCAGGATACCGCGAGAGTTCTTAGAACACATTCAGCTTGCCACAGAACAATACGGACAGCATCTTCAGGACACCCCCTTCGAACATTTGAGGACACCGCGTGAGTTCTTAGAACACACCCCTATTTTGTTTATCTGCGAACATTTCAGGACACCGCAAGAGTTCTTAGAACACATTCAACTTGCCACAGAACAATACGGACAGCGTCTTCAGGACACCCCCTACAAACATTTCAGGACACTGCGAGAGTTCTTAGAACACATTCAGCTTGCCACAGAACAATACGGACAGCGTCTTAGGACACCCTCTACGAACATTTCAGGACACCGCGAGAGTTCTTAGAACACTTTCAACTTGACAACGAACAATACGGACAGCGTCTTCGGACACCCCCTACGAACATTTCAGGAGACTGCGTGAGTTCTTAGAACACACCCCCATTTTGTTTATTTGCGAACGTTTCAGGACACCGCAAGAGTTCTTAGAACACATTCAGCTTGCCACAGAACAATACGGACAGCATTTTAGGACACCCTCTACGAACATTTCAGGACACTGCGAGAGTTCTTAGAACATTTTCAACTTGACAACGAACAATACGGACAGCGTCCTCAGAACACCCCCATTTTGTTTATTTGCGAACATTTGAGGACACCGCGAGAGTTCTTAGAACACATTCAGCTTGCCACAGAACAATACGGACAGCATCTTCAGGACACCCCCTATGAACATTTGAGGACACCGCGTGAGTTCTTAGAACACACCCCATTTTGTTTATTTGCGAACATTCCAGGACACCGCAAGAGTTCTTATAACACTTTCAACTTTCCAGAGAACAATACGGACAGCGTCTTCAGGACACCCCTACGAACATTTCAGGACACTGTGAGAGTTCTTAGAACATATTCAGCTTGCCACAAAACAATACTGACAGCATCTTCAGGACACCCCCTATGAACATTTGAGGACACCGCGTGAGTTCTTAGAACACACCCCCATTTTGTTTATTTGCGAACATTCCAGGACACCGCAAGAGTTCTTTTAACACTTTCAACTTTCCAGAGAACAATACGGACAGCGTCTTCAGGACACCCCCTATGAACATTGGAGGACACCGCGTGAGTTCTTAGAACACATCCCCATTTTGTTTATTTACAAACATTCCAGGACACCGTGAGAGTTCTTATAACAATTTCAACTTGCCAGAGAACAAAACGGAAAGCGTCTTCAGGACACCTCTACGAACATTTCAGAACACTGCGAGAGTTCTTAGAACACTTTCAATACTTTCAATGACAACAAACAATACGGACAGCGTCCTCATAACACCCCCATTTTGTTTATTTCCGAACATTTCAGGACACCACGAGAGTTCTTAGACCACATTCAGCTTGCCACAGAAGAATACGGACAGTGTCTTCAGGACACCCCCTACGAACATTTCAGGACACTGCGTGAGTTCTTAGAACACACCCCTATTCTGTTCATTTACGAACATTTCAGGACACAGAACAATTTCAGGACACTGCGTGAGTCCTTAGAACAAACCCCCATTTTGTTCATTTGCAAACATTTCAGGACACCGCGAGAGTTCTTAGAACAATTTCAGCTTGCCTCAGAACAATACGGACAGCGTCTTCAGGACACCCCCTATGAACATTTCAGGACACCGCGAGAGTTCTTAGAACACTTTTAACTTGACAACGAACAATAAGGACAGCGTCCTCAGAACACCCCCATTTTGTTTATTTGCGAACATTTCAGGACACCGCGAGAGTTCTTACAACACATTCAGCTTGCCACAGAACAATACGGACAGCGTCTTCAGGACACCCCCTACGAACATTTCAGGACACTGCGTGAGTTCTTAGAACACACCCCCATTTTGTTCATTTGCGAACATTTCAGGATACCGCGAGAGTTCTTAGAACACATTCAGCTTGCCACAGAACAATACGGACAGCATCTTCAGGACACCCCCTTCGAACATTTGAGGACACCGCGTGAGTTCTTAGAACACACCCCTATTTTGTTTATCTGCGAACATTTCAGGACACCGCAAGAGTTCTTAGAACACATTCAACTTGCCACAGAACAATACGGACAGCGTCTTCAGGACACCCCCTACAAACATTTCAGGACACTGCGAGAGTTCTTAGAACACATTCAGCTTGCCACAGAACAATACGGACAGCGTCTTAGGACACCCTCTACGAACATTTCAGGACACCGCGAGAGTTCTTAGAACACTTTCAACTTGACAACGAACAATACGGACAGCGTCTTCGGACACCCCCTACGAACATTTCAGGAAACTGCGTGAGTTCTTAGAACACACCCCCATTTTGTTTATTTGCGAACGTTTCAGGACACCGCAAGAGTTCTTAGAACATATTCAGCTTGCCACAGAACAATACGGACAGCATTTTAGGACACCCTCTACGAACATTTCAGGACACCGCGAGAGTTCTTAGAACATTTTCAACTTGACAACGAACAATACGGACAGCGTCCGCAGAACACCCCCATTTTGTTTATTTGCGAACATTTGAGGACACCGCGAGAGTTCTTAGAACACATTCAGCTTGCCACAGAACAATACGGACAGCATCTTCAGGACACCCCCTATGAACATTTGAGGACACCGCGTGAGTTCTTAGAACACACCCCCATTTTGTTTATTTGCGAACATTCCAGGACACCGCAAGAGTTCTTATAACACTTTCAACTTTCCAGAGAACAATACGGACAGCGTCTTCAGGACACCCCTACGAACATTTCAGGACACTGTGAGAGTTCTTAGAACACTTTCAACTTGACAACGAACGAAAAATACGGACAGCATCCTCAGAACACCCCCATTTTGTTTATTTACGAACATTTCAGGACACCTCGAGAGTTCATAGAACACATTCAGCTTGCCACAGAACAATACGGACAGCGTCTTCAGGACACCCCCTACGAACATTTCAGGACACTGCGTGAGTTCTTAGAACACACCCCCATTTTGTTCATTTGCGAACATTTCAGTAAACCGCGAGAATTCTCAGAACACATTCAGTTTGCCACAGAACAATACGGACAGCATCTTCAGGAAACCCCCTACGAACATTTGAGGACACCGCGTGAGTTCTTAGAACACACCGCCATTTTGTTTATCTGCGAACATTTCAGGACAAAGAGAGAGTTCTTAGAACACATTCAGCTTGCCACAGAACAATACGGACAGCGTCTTCCGGACACCCCCTACGAACATTTCAAGACACCGCGAGAGTTCTTAGAACACTTTTAACTTGACAACGAACAATACGGACATCGTCCTCAGAACACCCCCATTTTGTTTATTTGCGAACATTTCAGGACACCGCGAGAGTACGGACAGCGTCCTCAGAACACCCCCATTTTGTTTATTTACGAACATTTCAGGACACAGCGAGAGTTCTTAGAACACATTCAGCTTACCACAGAACAATTCGGACAGCGTCTTCAGGATACCCCCTACGAACATTTCAGGACACCGCGTGAGTTCTTAGAACACACCCCCATTTTGTTTATTTGCGAACGTTTCAGGACACCGTGAGAGTTCTTAGAACACATTCAGCTTGCCACAGAACAATACGGACAGCGTCTTCAGGACACCCCCTATGAACATTGGAGGACACCGCGTGAGTTCTTAGAACACATCCCCATTTTGTTTATTTACAAACATTCCAGGACACCGTGAGAGTTCTTATAACAATTTCAACTTGCCAGAGAACAAAACGGAAAGCGTCTTCAGGACACCTCTACGAACATTTCAGGACACTGCGAGAGTTCTTAGAACACTTTCAATACTTTCAATGACAACAAACAATACGGACAGCGTCCTCATAACACCCCCATTTTGTTTATTTCCGAACATTTCAGGACACCACGAGAGTTCTTAGACCACATTCAGCTTGCCACAGAAGAATACGGACAGTGTCTTCAGGACACCCCCTACGAACATTTCAGGACACTGCGTGAGTTCTTAGAACACACCCCTATTCTGTTCATTTACGAACATTTCAGGACACAGAACAATTTCAGGACACTGCGTGAGTCCTTAGAACAAACCCCCATTTTGTTCATTTGCAAACATTTCAGGACACCGCGAGAGTTCTTAGAACAATTTCAGCTTGCCTCAGAACAATACGGACAGCGTCTTCAGGACACCCCCTATGAACATTTCAGGACACCGCGAGAGTTCTTAGAACACTTTCAACTTGACAACGAACAATAAGGACAGCGTCCTCAGAACACCCCCATTTTGTTTATTTGCGAACATTTCAGGACACCGCGAGAGTTCTTACAACACATTCAGCTTGCCACAGAACAATACGGACAGCGTCTTCAGGACACCCCCTACGAACATTTCAGGACACTGCGTGAGTTCTTAGAACACACCCCCATTTTGTTCATTTGCGAACATTTCAGGATACCGCGAGAGTTCTTAGAACACATTCAGCTTGCCACAGAACAATACGGACAGCATCTTCAGGACACCCCCTTCGAACATTTGAGGACACCGCGTGAGTTCTTAGAACACACCCCTATTTTGTTTATCTGCGAACATTTCAGGACACCGCAAGAGTTCTTAGAACACATTCAACTTGCCACAGAACAATACGGACAGCGTCTTCAGGACACCCCCTACAAACATTTCAGGACACTGCGAGAGTTCTTAGAACACATTCAGCTTGCCACAGAACAATACGGACAGCGTCTTAGGACACCCTCTACGAACATTTCAGGACACCGCGAGAGTTCTTAGAACACTTTCAACTTGACAACGAACAATACGGACAGCGTCTTCGGACACCCCCTACGAACATTTCAGGAAACTGCGTGAGTTCTTAGAACACACCCCCATTTTGTTTATTTGCGAACGTTTCAGGACACCGCAAGAGTTCTTAGAACACATTCAGCTTGCCACAGAACAATACGGACAGCATTTTAGGACACCCTCTACGAACATTTCAGGACACCGCGAGAGTTCTTAGAACATTTTCAACTTGACAACGAACAATACGGACAGCGTCCGCAGAACACCCCCATTTTGTTTATTTGCGAACATTTGAGGACACCGCGAGAGTTCTTAGAACACATTCAGCTTGCCACAGAACAATACGGACAGCATCTTCAGGACACCCCCTATGAACATTTGAGGACACCGCGTGAGTTCTTAGAACACACCCCCATTTTGTTTATTTGCGAACATTCCAGGACACCGCAAGAGTTCTTATAACACTTTCAACTTTCCAGAGAACAATACGGACAGCGTCTTCAGGACACCCCTACGAACATTTCAGGACACTGTGAGAGTTCTTAGAACACTTTCAACTTGACAACGAACGAAAAATACGGACAGCATCCTCAGAACACCCCCATTTTGTTTATTTACGAACATTTCAGGACACCTCGAGAGTTCATAGAACACATTCAGCTTGCCACAGAACAATACGGACAGCGTCTTCAGGACACCCCCTACGAACATTTCAGGACACTGCGTGAGTTCTTAGAACACACCCCCATTTTGTTCATTTGCGAACATTTCAGTAAACCGCGAGAATTCTCAGAACACATTCAGTTTGCCACAGAACAATACGGACAGCATCTTCAGGAAACCCCCTACGAACATTTGAGGACACCGCGTGAGTTCTTAGAACACACCGCCATTTTGTTTATCTGCGAACATTTCAGGACAAAGAGAGAGTTCTTAGAACACATTCAGCTTGCCACAGAACAATACGGACAGCGTCTTCCGGACACCCCCTACGAACATTTCAAGACACCGCGAGAGTTCTTAGAACACTTTTAACTTGACAACGAACAATACGGACATCGTCCTCAGAACACCCCCATTTTGTTTATTTGCGAACATTTCAGGACACCGCGAGAGTACGGACAGCGTCCTCAGAACACCCCCATTTTGTTTATTTACGAACATTTCAGGACACAGCGAGAGTTCTTAGAACACATTCAGCTTACCACAGAACAATTCGGACAGCGTCTTCAGGATACCCCCTACAAACATTTCAGGACACCGCGTGAGTTCTTAGAACACACCCCCATTTTGTTTATTTGCGAACGTTTCAGGACACCGTGAGAGTTCTTAGAACACATTCAGCTTGCCACAGAACAATACGGACAGCGTCTTAGGACACCCTCTACGAACATTTCAGGACACCGCGAGAGTTCTTAGAACACTTTCAACTTGACAACGAACAATACGGACAGCGTCCTCTGAACACCCCCATTTTGTTTATTTGCAAACATTTGAGGACACCGCGAGTGTTCTTAGAACACATTCAGCTTGCCACAGAACAATACGGACAGCATCTTCAGGACACCCCCTATGAACATTTGAGGACACCGCGTTAGATCTTAGAACACACCCCCATTTTGTTTATTTGCGAACATTCCAGGACACCGCAAGAGTTCTTATAACACTTTCAACTTGCCAGAGAACAATACGGACAGCGTCTTCAGGACACCCCTACGAACATTTCAGGACACTGTGAGAGTTCTTAGAACACTTTCAACTTGACAACGAACAATACGAACAGCATCCTCAGAACACCCCCATTTTGTTTATTTACGAACATTTCAGGACACCTCGAGAGTTCATAGAACACATTCAGCTTGCCACAGAACAATACGGACAGCGTCTTCAGGACACCCCCTACGAACATTTCAGGACACTGCGTGAGTTCTTAGAACACACCCCCATTTTGTTCATTTGCGAACATTTCAGGAAACCGCGAGAATTCTCAGAACACATTCAGTTTGCCACAGAACAATACGGACAGCGTCTTCAGGAAACCCCCTACGAACATTTGAGGACACCGCGTGAGTTCTTAGAACACACCGCCATTTTGTTTATCTGCGAACATTTCAGGACAAAGAGAGAGTTCTTAGAACACATTCAGCTTGCCACAGAACAATACGGACAGCGTCTTCCGGACACCCCCTACGAACATTTCAAGACACCGCGAGAGTTCTTAGAACACTTTTAACTTGACAACGAACAATACGGACATCGTCCTCAGAACACCCCCATTTTGTTTATTTGCGAACATTTCAGGACACCGCGAGAGTACGGACAGCGTCCTCAGAACACCCCCATTTTGTTTATTTACGAACATTTCAGGACACAGCGAGAGTTCTTAGAACACATTCAGCTTACCACAGAACAATTCGGACAGCGTCTTCAGGAACCCCCTACGAACATTTGATTAAACCGCGTGAGTTCTTAGAACACACTCCCATTTTGTTTATCTGCGAACATTTCAGGACACCGCGAGAGTTCTTAGAAAACATTCAGCTTGCCGCAGAACAATACGGACAGCGTCTTCAGGACACCCCCTACGAACATTTCAGGACACAGCGAGAGTTCTTAGAACACTTTCAACTTGACAACGAACAATACGGACAGCGTCCTCAAAATACCCCCATTTTGTTTATTTGCAAACATTTCAGGACACCGCAAGAGTTCTTAGAACACATTCAACTTTCCACAGAGCGTTAAGGACAGCGTCTTCAGGACACCCCCTACGAACATTTGAGGACACCGTGTGAGCTTTTAAAACACACCCCCATTTTGTTTATTTGCGAACATTCCAGGACACTGCGAGAGTTCTTAGAACACTTTCAACTTGCCAGAGAACAATACGGACAGCGTCTTCAGGACACCCCTACGAACATTTCAGGACACTGCGAGAGTTCTTAGAACACTTTCAACATGACAACGAACAATACGGACAGCGTCCTCAGAACACCCCCATTTTGTTTATTTCCGAACAGTTCAGGACACCGCGAGAGTTCTTAGAACACTTTTAACTTGCCAGAGAACAATACGAACGGCGTCTTCAGGACACCCCCTATAAACATTTTAGGACAATGCGAGAGTTCTTATAACACTTTCAACTTGTTGACGAACAATACAGACAGCGTCCTCAGAAAACCCCCATTTTGTTTATTTGCGAACATTTCAGGACACCGCGAGAGTACGGACAGCGTCCTCAGAACACCCCCATTTTGTTTATTTACGAACATTTCAGGACACCGCAAGAGTTCTTAGAAAACATTCAGCTTGCCACAGAACAATACGGACAGCGTCTTCAGGACACCCCCTACGAACATTTGAGGACACCACGTTAGTTCTTTGAACACACCCCCATTTTGTTCATTTGCAAACATTTCAGGACACCGCGAGAGTTCTTAGAACACATTCAGCTTGCCACAGAACAATACGGACAGCGTCTTCAGGGCACCCCCTTCGAACATTTGAGGACACTGCGTGAGTTCTTAGAACACACCCCCATTTTGTTCATTTGCAAACATTTCAGGACACCGCGAGAGTTCTTAGAACACATTCAGCTTGCCACAGAACAATACGGACAGCGTCTTCAGGGCACCCCCTTCGAACATTTGAGGACACTGCGTGAGGTCTTAGAACACACCCCCATTTTGTTTATCTGCGAACATTTCAGGACACCGCAAGAGTTCTTAGAACACATTCAGCTTGCCACAGAATAATACAGACAGCATCTTAGGACACCCTCTACGAACATTTCAGTACACTGCGAGAGTTCTTAGAACACTTTCAACTTGACAACGAACAATACGGACAGCGTCCTCATAACACCCCCATTTTGTTTATTTGCGAACATTTCAGGACACCGTGAAAGTTCTTAGAACACATTCAGCTTGCCACAGAACAATACGGACAGCGTCTTCAGGACACCCCCTACGAACATTTCAGGACACTGCGTGAGTTCTTAGAACACACCCCCATTTTGTTCATTTGCAAACATTTAAGGACACCGCGAGAGTTCTTAGAACACATTCAGCTTGCCACAGAACAATACGGACAGTGTCTTCAGGACACCCTCTATGAACATTGGAGGACACCGCGTGAGTTCTTAGAACACACCCCCATTTTGTTTATTTACGAACATTCCAGGACACCGTGAGAGTTCTTATAATACTTTCAACTTGCCAGAGAACAAAACGGACAGCGTCTTCAGGACACCTCTACGAACATTTCAGGACACTGTGAGAGTTCTTAGAACACTTTCAATACTTTCAATGACAACAAACAATACGGACAGCGTCCTCATAACACCCCCATTTTGTTTATTTCCGAACATTTCAGGACGCCACGAGAGTTCTTAGACCACATTCAGCTTGCCACAGAACAATACGGACAGCGTCTTCAGGACACCCCCTACGAACATTTCAGGACACTGCGTGAGTTCTTAGAACACACCCCCATTTTGTTAATTTGCAAACATTTCAGGACACAGAACAATTTCAGGACACTGCGTGAGTTCTTAGAACACACCCCCATTTTGTTCATTTGCAAACATTTCAGGATACCACGAGAGTTCTTAGAACACATTCAGCTTGCCACAGAACAATACGGACAGCATCTTCAGGACACCCCCTTCGAACATTTGAGGACACCGTGTGAGTTCTTAGAACACACCCCCATTTTGTTTATTTACGAACATTCCAGGACACCGTGAGAGTTCTTATAACACTTTCAACTTGCCAGAGAACAAAACGGACAGCGTCTTTAGGACACCCCTACGAACATTTCAGGACACTGTGAGAGTTCTTAGAACACTTTCAACTTGACAACAAATAATACGGACAGCGTCCTCATAACACCCCCATTTTGTTTATTTCCCAACATTTCAGGACACCACGAGAGTTCTTAGACCACATTCAGCTTGCCACAGAACAATACGGACAGCGTCTTTCGGACACTCCCTACGAACATTTCAGGACACTGCGTGAGTTCTTAGAACACACCCCCATTTTGTTCATTTGCGAACATTTCAGGACACCGCGAGAGTTCTTAGAACACATTCAGCTTGACAACAAACAATACGGACAGCGTCCTCAGAACACCCCCATTTTGCTTATTTGCGAACATTTCAGGACACCGCAAGAGTTCTTAGAACACATTCAGCTTGCCACAGAACAATATGGACAGCATCTTCAGGACACCCCCCATGAACATTTGAGGACACCGCATGAGTTCTTAGAACACACCCCGATTTTGTTTAATTTCGAACATTCCAGGACACCGCAAGAGTTCTTATAACACATTCAGCTTGCCACAGAATAATACGGACAGTGTCTTCAGGACACCCCCTACGAACATTTCAGGACACTGCGAGAGTTCTTAGAACACTTTCAACTTGACAACGAACAATACGGACAGCATCCTCAGAACACCCCCATTTTGTTTATTTACGAACATTTCAGGACACCGCAAGATTTCTTAGAACACATTCAGCTTGCCACAGAACAATACGGACAGCGTCTTCAGGACACTCCCTACGAACATTTCAGGACATTGCGTGAGTTCTTAGAACACACCCCCATTTTGTTCATTTGCGAACATTTCAGGATACCGCGAGAGTTCTTAGAACACATTCAGCTTGCCACAGAACAATACAGACAGCATCTTCAGGACACCCCCTTCGAACATTTGAGGAGACCGCGTGAGTTCTTAGAACACACCCCCATTTTGTTTATCTGTGAACATTTCAGGACACCGCAAGTGTTCTTAGAACACATTCAGCTTGCCACAGAACAATACGGACAGCATCTTCAGGAAACCCCCTATGAACATTTGAGGACACTGCGTGAGTTCTTAGAACACACCCCCATTTTGTTCATTTGCGAACATTTCAGGACACCGTGAGAGTTCTTATAACACTTTCAACTTGCCAGAGAACAAAACGGACAGCGTCTTTAGGACACCCCTACGAACATTTCAGGACACTGTGAGAGTTCTTTGAACACTTTCAACTTGACAACAAACAATACGGACAGCGTCCTCATAACACCCCCATTTTGTTTATTTCCGAACATTTCAGGACACCACGAGAGTTCTTAGACCACATTCAGCTTGCCACAGAACAATACGGACAGCGTCTTCAGGACACCCCCTACGAACATTTCAGGACACTGCGTGAGTTCTTAGAACACACCCCCATTTTGTTAATTTGCGAACATTTCAGGACACCTCGAGAGTTCTTAGAACACATTCAGCTTGCCACAGAACAATACGGACAGCGTCTTCAGGACACCCCCTATGAACATTTCAGGACACTGCGTGAGTTCTTAGAACACACCCCCATTTTGTTCATTTGCGAACATTTCAGGATACCGCAAGAGTTCTTAGAACACATTCAGCTTGCCACAGAACAATATGGACAGCATCTTCAGGAAACCCCCTATGAACATTTGAGGACACCGCGTAAGTTCTTAGAACACACCCCCATTTTGTTCATTTGCGAACATTTCAGGACACCGCCAGAGTTCTTAGAACACATTCAGCTTGCCACAGAACAATACGGACAGTGTCTTAGGACCCCTCTACGAACATTTCAGGACACCGCGAGAGTTCTTAGAACACTTTCAACTTGACAACGAACAATACGGACAGCGTCCTCAGAACACCCTCATTTTGTTTATTTGCGAACATTTCAGGACAGTGCGAGAGTTCTTAGAACACATTCAGCTTGCCACAGAACAATACGGACAGCATCTTCAGGACACCCCCTATGAACATTTGAGGACACCGCGTGAGTTCTTAGAACACACCCCCATTTTGTTTATTTGCGAACATTCCAGGACACCGCAAGAGTTCTTATAACACTTTCAACTTGCCAGAGAACAATACGGACAGCGTCTTCAGGACACCCCTACGAACATTTCAGGACACTGTGAGAGTTCTTAGAACACTTTAAACTTGACAACGAACAATACGGACAGCATCCTCAGAACACCCCCATTTTGTTTATTTACGAACATTTCAGGACACCGCGAGAGTTCTTAGAACACATTCAGCTTGCCACAGAACAATACGGACAGCGTCTTCAGGACACCCCCTACGAACATTTCAAGACACCGCGAGAGTTCTTAGAACACTTTTAACTTGAAAACGAACAATACGGACATCGTCCTCAGAACACCCCCATTTTGTTTATTTACGAAAATTCAGGACACAGCGAGAGTTCTTAGAACACATTCAGCTTACCACAGAACAATTCGGACAGCGTCTTCAGGACACCCCCTACGAACATTTCAGGACACTGCGTGAGTTCTTAGAACACACCCCCATTTTGTTCATTTGCGAACATTTCAGGACACCGCGAGAGTTCTTAGAACACATTCAGCTTGCCACAGAACAATACGGACAGCGTCTTCAGGACACCCCCTACGAACATTTGATTAAACCGAGTGAGTTCTTAGAACACACTCCCATTTTGTTTATCTGCAAACATTTCAGGACACCGCGAGAGTTCTTAGAAAACATTCTGCTTTCCGCAGAACAATACGGACAGCGTCTTCCTGGACACCCCCTACGAACATTTCAGGACACAGCGAGAGTTCTTAGAACACTTTCAACTTCACAACGAACAATACGGACAGCGTCCTCGAAATACCCCCATTTTGTTTATTTGCAAACATTTCAGGACACCGCAAGAGTTCTTAGAACACATTCAGCTTGCCACAGAATAATACAGACAGCATCTTAGGACACCCTCTACGAACATTTCAGTACACTGCGAGAGTTCTTAGAACACTTTCAACTTGACAACGAACGATACGGACAGCGTCCTCATAACACCCCCATTTTGTTTATTTGCGAACATTTCAGGACACCGTGAGAGTTCTTAGAACACATTCAGCTTGCCACAGAACAATACGGACAGCGTCTTCAGGACACCCCCTACGAACATTTCAGGACACTGCGTGAGTTCTTAGAACACACCCCCATTTTGTTCATTTGCAAACATTTCAGGACACCGCGAGAGTTCTTAGAACACATTCAGCTTGCCACAGAACAATACGGACAGTGTCTTCAGGACACCCTCTATGAACATTGGAGGACACCGCGTGAGTTCTTAGAACACACCCCCATTTTGTTTAATTTCGAACATTCCAGGACACCGCAAGAGTTCTTATAACACATTCAGCTTGCCACAGAATAATACGGACAGTGTCTTCAGGACACCCCCTACGAACATTTCAGGACACTGCGAGAGTTCTTAGAACACTTTCAACTTGACAACGAACAATACGGACAGCATCCTCAGAACACCCCCATTTTGTTTATTTACGAGCATTTCAGGACACCGCAAGATTTCTTAGAACACATTCAGCTTGCCACAGAACAATACGGACAGCGTCTTCAGGACACTCCCTACGAACATTTCAGGACATTGCGTGAGTTCTTAGAACACACCCCCATTTTGTTCATTTGCGAACATTTCAGGATACCGCGAGAGTTCTTAGAACACATTCAGCTTGCCACAGAACAATACAGACAGCATCTTCAGGACACCGCCTTCGAACATTTGAGGAGACCGCGTGAGTTCTTAGAACACACCCCCATTTTGTTTATCTGTGAACATTTCAGGACACCGCAAGAGTTCTTAGAACACATTCAGCTTGCCACAGAACAATACGGACAGCATCTTCAGGAAACCCCCTATGAACATTTGAGGACACTGCGTGAGTTCTTAGAACACACCCCCATTTTGTTCATTTGCGAACATTTCAGGACACCGTGAGAGTTCTTATAACACTTTCAACTTGCCAGAGAACAAAACGGACAGCGTCTTTAGGACACCCCTACGAACATTTCAGGACACTGTGAGAGTTCTTTGAACACTTTCAACTTGACAACAAACAATACGGACTGCGTCCTCATAACACCCCCATTTTGTTTATTTCCGAACATTTCAGGACACCACGAGAGTTCTTAGACCACATTCAGCTTGCCACAGAACAATACGGACAGCGTCTTCAGGACACTCCCTACGAACATTTCAGGACACTGCGTGAGTTCTTAGAACACACCCCCATTTTGTTAATTTGCGAACATTTCAGGACACCTCGAGAGTTCTTAGAACACATTCAGCTTGCCACAGATCAATACGGACAGCGTCTTAGGACACCCTCTACGAACATTTCAGGACACCGCGAGAGTTCTTAGAACACTTTCAACTTGACAACAAACAATACGGACAGCGTCCTCAGAACACCCCCATTTTGTTTATTTGCGAACATTTCAGGACACCACAAGAGTTCTTAGAACACATTTAGCTTGCCACAGAACAATACGGACAGCATCTTCAGGACACCCCCTATGAACATTTGAGGACATCGCGTGAGTTCTTAGAACACACCCCCATTTTTTAAAATTTCGAACATTCCAGGACACCGCAAGAGTTCTTATAACACATTCAGCTTGCCACAGAACAATACGGACAGCGTCTTCAGGACACCCCCTACGAACATTTCAGGACACTGCGTGAGTTCTTAGAACACACCCCCATTTTGTTCATTTGCCAACATTTCAGGATACCGCGAGAGTTCTTAGAACACATTCAGCTTGCCACAGAACAATACGGACAGCATCTTCAGGAAACCCCCTATGAACATTTGAGGACACCGCGTGAGTTCTTAGAACACACCCCCATTTTGTTCATTTGCGAACATTTGAGGACACCGCGTGAGTTCTTAGAACACTTTTAACTTGCCAGAGAACAATACGGACAGCGTCTTCAGGACACCCCTACGAATATTTCAGGACACTGTGAGAGTTCTTAGAACACTTTCAACTTGACAACGAACAATACGGACAGCATCCTCAGAACACCCCCATTTTGTTTATTTACGAACATTTCAGGACACCGCGAGAGTTCTTAGAACACATTCAGCTTGCCACAGAACAATACAGACAGCGTCTTCAGGACACCCCCTACGAACATTTCAAGACACCGCGAGAGTTCTTAGAACACTTTTAACTTGAAAACGAACAATACGGACATCGTCCTCAGAACACCCCCATTTTGTTTATTTACGAACATTTCAGGACACAGCGAGAGTTCTTAGAACACATTCAGCTTACCACAGAACAATTCGGACAGCGTCTTCAGGACACCCCCTACGAACATTTCAGGACACCGCGTGAGTTCTTAGAACACACCCCCATTTTGTTCATTTGCGAACATTTCAGGACACCGCAAGAGTTCTTAGAACACATTCAGCTTGCCACAGAACAATACGGACAGCGTCTTCAGGACACCCCCTACGAACATTTGATTAAACCGAGTGAGTTCTTAGAACACACTCCCATTTTGTTTATCTGCAAACATTTCAGGACACCGCGAGAGTTCTTAGAAAACATTCAGCTTTCCGCAGAACAATACGGACAGCGTCTTCCTGGACACCCCCTACGAACATTTCAGGACACAGCGAGAGTTCTTAGAACACTTTCAACTTCACAATGAACAATACGGACAGCGTCCTCAAAATACCCCCATTTTGTTTATTTGCAAACATTTCAGGACACCGCAAGAGTTCTTAGAACACATTCAGCTTGCCACAGAATAATACAGACAGCATCTTAGGACACCCTCTACGAACATTTCAGTACACTGCGAGAGTTCTTAGAACACTTTCAACTTGACAACGAACAATACGGACAGCGTCCTCATAACACCCCCATTTTGTTTATTTGCGAACATTTCAGGACACCGTGAGAGTTCTTAGAACACATTCAGCTTGCCACAGAACAATACGGACAGCGTCTTCAGGACACCCCCTACGAACATTTCAGGACACTGCGTGAGTTCTTAGAACACACCCCCATTTTGTTCATTTGCAAACATTTCAGGACACCGCGAGAGTTCTTAGAACACATTCAGCTTGCCACAGAACAATACGGACAGTGTCTTCAGGACACCCTCTATGAACATTGGAGGACACCGCGTGAGTTCTTAGAACACACCCCCATTTTGTTTATTTACGAACATTCCAGGACACCGTGAGAGTTCTTATAATACTTTCAACTTGCCAGAGAACAAAACGGACAGCGTCTTTAGGACACCTCTACGAACATTTCAGGACACTGTGAGAGCTCTTAGAACACTTTCAATACTTTCAATGACAACAAACAATACGGACAGCGTCCTCATAACACCCCCATTTTGTTTATTTCCGAACATTTCAGGACGCCACGAGAGTTCTTAGACCACATTCAGCTTGCCACAGAACAATACGGACAGCGTCTTCAGGACACCCCCTACGAACATTTCAGGACACTGCGTGAGTTCTTAGAACACACCCCCATTTTGTTAATTTGCAAACATTTCAGGACACAGAACAATTTCAGGACACTGCGTGAGTTCTTAGAACACACCCCCATTTTGTTCATTTGCAAACATTTCAGGATACCACGAGAGTTCTTAGAACACATTCAGCTTGCCACAGAACAATACGGACAGCATCTTCAGGACACCCCCTTCGAACATTTGAGGACACCGTGTGAGTTCTTAGAACACACCCCCATTTTGTTTATTTATGAACATTCCAGGACACCGTGAGAGTTCTTATAACACTTTCAACTTGCCAGAGAACAAAACGGACAGCGTCTTTAGGACACCCCTACGAACATTTCAGGACACTGTGAGAGTTCTTAGAACACTTTCAACTTGACAACAAACAATACGGACAGCGTCCTCATAACACCCCCATTTTGTTTATTTCCCAACATTTCAGGACACCACGAGAGTTCTTAGACCACATTCAGCTTGCCACAGAACAATACGGACAGCGTCTTCAGGACACTCCCTACGAACATTTCAGGACACTGCGTGAGTTCTTAGAACACACCCCCATTTTGTTCATTTGCGAACATTTCAGGACACCGCGAGAGTTCTTAGAACACATTCAGCTTGACAACAAACAATACGGACAGCGTCCTCAGAACACCCCCATTTTGCTTATTTGCGAACATTTCAGGACACCACAAGAGTTCTTAGAACACATTCAGCTTGCCACAGAACAATACGGACAGCATCTTCAGGACACCCCCTATGAACATTTGAGGACACCGCATGAGTTCTTAGAACACACCCCCATTTTGTTTAATTTCGAACATTCCAGGACACCGCAAGAGTTCTTATAACACATTCAGCTTGCCACAGAATAATACGGACAGTGTCTTCAGGACACCCCCTACGAACATTTCAGGACACTGCGAGAGTTCTTAGAACACTTTCAACTTGACAACAAACAATACGGACAGCATCCTCAGAACACCCCCATTTTGTTTATTTACGAACATTTCAGGACACCGCAAGATTTCTTAGAACACATTCAGCTTGCCACAGAACAATACGGATAGCGTCTTCAGGACACTCCCTACGAACATTTCAGGACATTGCGTGAGTTCTTAGAACACACCCCCATTTTGTTCATTTGCGAACATTTCAGGATACCGCGAGAGTTCTTAGAACACATTCAGCTTGCCACAGAACAATACAGACAGCATCTTCAGGACACCCCCTTCGAACATTTGAGGACATTGCGTGAGTTCTTAGAACACACCCCCATTTTGTTTATCTGTGAACATTTCAGGACACCGCAAGAGTTCTTAGAACACATTCAGCTTGCCACAGAACAATACGGACAGCATCTTCAGGAAACCCCCTATGAACATTTGAGGACACTGCGTGAGTTCTTAGAACACACCCCCATTTTGTTCATTTGCGAACATTTCAGGACACCACGAGAGTTCTTAGACCACATTCAGCTTGCCACAGAACAATACGGACAGCGTCTTCAGGACACTCCCTACGAACATTTCAGGACACTGCGTGAGTTCTTAGAACACACCCCCATTTTGTTAATTTGCGAACATTTCAGGACACCTCGAGAGTTCTTAGAACACATTCAGCTTGCCACAGATCAATACGGACAGCGTTTTAGGACACCCTCTACGAACATTTCAGGACACCGCGAGAGTTCTTAGAACACTTTCAACTTGACAACAAACAATACGGACAGCGTCCTCAGAACACCCCCATTTTGTTTATTTGCGAACATTTCAGGACACCACAAGAGTTCTTAGAACACATTTAGCTTGCCACAGAACAATACGGACAGCATCTTCAGGACACCCCCTATGAACATTTGAGGACACCGCGTGAGTTCTTAGAACACACCCCCATTTTTTTAAATTTCGAACATTCCAGGACACCGCAAGAGTTCTTATAACACATTCAGCTTGCCACAGAACAATACGGACAGCGTCTTCAGGACACCCCCTACGAACATTTCAGGACACTGCGTGAGTTCTTAGAACACACCCCCATTTTGTTCATTTGCGAAAATTTCAGGATACCGCGAGAGTTCTTAGAACACATTCAGCTTGCCACAGAACAATACGGACAGCATCTTCAGGAAACCCCCTATGAACATTTGAGGACACCGCGTGAGTTCTTAGAACACACCCCCATTTTGTTCATTTGCGAATATTTCAGGACACCGCCAGAGTTCTTAGAACACATTCAGCTTGCCACAGAACAATACGGACAGTGTCTTAGGACCCCTCTACGAACATTTCAGGACACCGCGAGAGTTCTTAGAACACTTTCAACTTGACAACGAACAATACGGACATCGTCCTCAGAACACCCCCATTTTGTTTATTTGCGAACATTTCAGGACAGCGCGAGAGTTCTTAGAACACATTCAGCTTGCCACAGAACAATACGGACAGCATCTTCAGGACACCCCCTATGAACATTTGAGGACACCGCGTGAGTTCTTAGAACACTTTTAACTTGCCAGAGAACAATACGGACAGCGTCTTCAGGACACCCCTACGAACATTTCAGGACACTGTGAGAGTTCTTAGAACACTTTCAACTTGACAACGAACAATACGGACAGCATCCTCAGAACACCCCCATTTTGTTTATTTACGAACATTTCAGGACACCGCGAGAGTTCTTAGAACACATTCAGCTTGCCACAGAACAATACGGACAGCGTCTTCAGGACACCCCCTACGAACATTTCAAGACACCGCGAGAGTTCTTAGAACACTTTTAACTTGAAAACGAACAATACGGACATCGTCCTCAGAACACCCCCATTTTGTTTATTTACGAACATTTCAGGACACAGCGAGAGTTCTTAGAACACATTCAGCTTACTACAGAACAATTCGGACAGCGTCTTCAGGACACCCCCTACGAACATTTCAGGACACCGCGTGAGTTCTTAGAACACACCCCCATTTTGTTCATTTGCGAACATTTCAGGACACCGCGAGAGTTCTTAGAACACATTCAGCTTGCCACAGAACAATACGGACAGCGTCTTCATGACACCCCCTACGAACATTTGATGAAACCGAGTGAGTTCTTAGAACACACTCCCATTTTGTTTATCTGCAAACATTTCAGGACACCGCGAGAGTTCTTAGAAAACATTCAGCTTTCCGCAGAACAATACGGACAGCGTCTTCCTGGACACCCCCTACGAACATTTCAGGACAGAGCGAGAGTTCTTAGAACACTTTCAACTTCACAACGAACAATACGGACAGCGTCCTCAAAATACCCCCATTTTGTTTATTTGCAAACATTTCAGGACACCGCAAGAGTTCTTAGAACACATTCAGCTTACTACAGAACAATTCGGACAGCGTCTTCAGGACACCCCCTACGAACATTTCAGGACACCGCGTGAGTTCTTAGAACACACCCCCATTTTGTTCATTTGCAAACATTTCAGGACACCGCGAGAGTTCTTAGAACACATTCAGCTTGCCACAGAACAATACGGACAGCGTCTTCATGACACCCCCTACGAACATTTGATTAAACCGAGTGAGTTCTTAGAACACACTCCCATTTTGTTTATCTGCAAACATTTCAGGACACTGCGAGAGTTCTTAGAAAACATTCAGCTTTCCGCAGAACAATACGGACAGCGTCTTCCTGGACACCCCCTACGAACATTTCAGGACACAGCGAGAGTTCTTAGAACACTTTCAACTTCACAACGAACAATACGGACAGCGTCCTCAAAATACCCCCATTTTGTTTATTTGCAAACATTTCAGGACACCGCAAGAGTTCTTAGAACACATTCAGCTTTCCACAGAACGTTACGGACAGTGTCTTCAGGACATCCCCTACGAACATTTGAGGACACCGCATGAGCTCTTAAAACACACCCCCATTTTGTTTATTTGCGAACATTCCAGGACACTGCGAGAGTTCTTATAACACTTTCAACTTGCCAGAGAACAATACGGACAGCATCTTCAGGACATCCCTACGAACATTTCAGGACACTGCGAGAGTTCTTAGAACACTTTCAACATGACAACGAACAATACAGACAGCGTCCTCCGAACACCCCCATTATGTTTATTTCCGAACATTTCAGGACACCGCGAGAGTTCTTAGAACACTTTCAACTTGCCAGAGAACAATACGAACGGCGTCTTCAGGACACCCCCTATAAACATTTCAGGACAATGCGAGAGTTCTTAGAACACTTTCAACTTGTTGACAAACAATACAGACAGCGTCCTCAGAACACCCCCATTTGGTTTATTTGCGAACATTTCAGGACACCGCGAGAGTACGGACAGCGTCCTCAGAACACCCTCATTTTGTTTATTTACGAACATTTCAGGACACCGCAAGAGTTCTTAGAAAACATTCAGCTTGCCACAGAACAATACGGACAGCGTCTTCAGGACACCCCTACGCACATTTGAGGACACCACGTTAGTTCTTAGAACACACCCCCATTTTGTTCATTTGCAAACATTTCAGGACACCGCAAGAGTTCTTAGAATACATTCAGCTTGCCACAGAACAATACGGACAGCGTCTTCAGGACTCCCCCTACGAACATTTGAGGACACTGCGAGAGTCCTTAGAACACTTTCAACTTGACAAAGAACAATACGGACAGCATCCTCAGAACACCCCCATTTTGTTTATTTGCGAACATTTCAGGACACCGCGAGAGTACGGACAGCGTCCTCAGAACACCCCCATTTTGTTTATTTACGAACATTTCAGGACACTGTGTGAGTTCTTAGAACACACCCCCATTTTGTTGATTTGCAAACATTTCAGGACACCGCGAGAGTTCTTAGAACACATTCAGTTTGCCACAGAACAATACGGACAGCGTCTTCAGGACACCCCCTATGAACATTGGAGGACACCGCGTGAGTTCTTAGAACACACCCCCATTTTGTTTATTTACGAACATTCCAGGACACCGTGCGAGTTCTTATAATACTTTCAACTTGCCAGAGAACAAAATGGACAGCGTATTCAGGACACCTCTACGAACATTTCAGGACACTGTGAGAGTTCTTAGAACACTTTCAATACTTTCAATGACAACAAACAATACGGACAGCGTCCTCATAACACCCCCTTTTTGTTTATTTCCGAACATTTCAGGACGCCACGAGAGTTCTTAGACCACATTCAGCTTGCCACAGAACAATACGGACAGCATCTTCAGGACACCCCCTACGAACATTTCAGGACACTGCGTGAGTTCTTAGAACACACCCCCATTTTGTTCATTTGCAAACATTTCAGGACACAGAACAATTTCAGGACACTGCGTGAGTTCTTAGAACATACCCCCATTTTGTTCATTTGGAAACATTTCAGGACACCGCAAGAGTTCTTAGAACAATTTCATCTTGCCACAGAACAATACCGACAGCGTCTTCAGGACACCCACTATGAACATTTCAGGACACCGCGAGAGTTCTTAGAACACATTCAACTTGACAACGAACAATAAGGACAGCGTCCTCAGAACACTCCCATTTTGTTTATTTGCGAACATTTCAGGACACCGCGAGAGTTCTTAGAACACATTCAGCTTGCCACAGAACAATACAGACAGCGTCTTCAGGACACCCCCTATGAAAATTTCAGGACACTGCGAGAGTTCTTAGAACACTTTCAACTTGACAACGAACAATACGGACAGCGTCCTCAGAACACCCCCATTTTGTTTATTTGCGAACATTTCAGGACACCGCGAGAGTTCTTAGAACACATTCAGCTTGCCATAGAACAATACGGACAGCGTCTTCAGGACACCCCCTACAAACATTTCAGGACACTGCGTGAGTTCTTAGAACACACCCCCATTTTGTTCATTTGCGAACATTTCAGGACACCGCGAGAGTTCTTAGAACACATTCAGTTTGCCACAGAACAATACGGACAGCGTCTTCAGGAAACCCCCTACGAACATTTGAGGACACCCCGTGAGTTCTTAGAACACACCGCCATTTTGTTTATCTGCGAACATTTCAGGACAAAGATAGAGTTCTTAGAACAGATTCAGCTTGCCACAGAACAATACGGACAGCGTCTTTAGGACACCCCCTACGAACATTTCAAGACACCTCGAGAGTTCTTAGAACACATTTAACTTGACAACGAACAATACGGACATCGTCCTCAGAACACCCCCATTTTGTTTATTTGCGAACATTTCAGGACACCGCGAGAGTACGGACAGCGTCCTCAGAACACCCTAATTTTGTTTATTTACGAACATTTCAGGACACAGCGAGAGTTCTTAGAACACATTCAGCTTACCACAGAACAATACGGACAGCGTCTTCAGGACACCCCCTACGAACATTTCAGGACACTGCGAGAGTCCTTAGAACACTTTCAACTTGACAACGAACAATACGGACAGCTTCCTCAGAACACCCCCATTTTGTTTATTTACGAACATTTCAGGACACCACGAGAGTTTTTAGAACACATTCAGCTTGCCACAGAACAATACGGACAGCGTCTTCAGGACACCCCCTACGAACATTTGAGGACACTGCGTGAGTTCTTAGAACACACCCCCATTTGGTTTATCTGCGAACATTTCAGGACACAGCAAGAGTTCTTAGAACACATTCAGCTTGCCACAGAACAATACGGACAGCATCTTCAGGACACCCCCTACGAACATTTCAGGATACTGCGAGAGTTCTTAGAACACTTTCAACATGACAACGAAAAATACGGACAGCGTCCTCAGAACACACCCATTTTGATTATTTGCGAACATTTCAGGACACAGCGAGAGTTCTTAAAACACATTCAGCTTGCCACAGAACAATACGGACAGTGTCTTCAGGACACCCCCTACGAACATTTCAGGACACTGCGTGAGTTCTTAGAACACACCACCATTTTGTTCATTTGCGAACATTTCAGGAAACCGCAAGAGTAATTAGAACACATTCAGCATGCCACAGAACAATACGGACAGCATCTTAGGACACCCTCTACGAACATATCAGGACACTGCGAGAGTTCTTAGAACACTTTCAACTTGACAACGAACAATATGGACAGCGTCCTCATAACACCCCCATTTTGTTTATTTGCGAACATTTCAGGACACCGCGAGAGTTTTTAGAACACATTCAGCTTGCCACAGAACAATACAGACAGCATCTTCAGGAAACCCCCTTCGAACATTTGAGGACACCATGTGAGTTCTTAGAACACACCCCCATTTTGTTCATTTGCGAACATTTCAGGATACCGCGAGAGTTCTTAAAACACATTCAGCTTGTCACAGAACAATACGGACAGCGTCTTCAGGACACCCCCTACGAACATTTCAGGACACTGTGTGAGTTCTTAGAACACACCCCCATTTTGTTCATTTGCAAACATTTCAGGACACCGCGAGAGTTCTTAGAACACATTCAGCTTGCCACAGAACAATACGGACAGCGTCTTCAGGACACCCCCTATGAACATTGGAGGACACTGCGTGAGTTCTTAGAACACACCCCCATTTTGTTTATTTACGAACATTCCAGGACACCGTGCGAGTTCTTATAATACTTTCAACTTGCCAGAGAACAAAATGGGCAGCGTCTTCAGGACACCTCTACGAACATTTCAGGACACTGTGAGAGTTCTTAGAACACTTTCAATACTTTCAATGACAACAAACAATACGTACAGCGTCCTCATAACACCCCCATTTTGTTTATTTCCGAACATTTAAGGACGCCACGAGAGTTCTTAGACCACATTCAGCTTGCCACAGAACAATACGGACAGCATCTTCAGGACACCCCCTACGAACATTTCAGGACACTGCGTGAGTTCTTAGAACACACCCCCATTTTGTTCATTTGCAAACATTTCAGGACACAGAACAATTTCAGGACACTGCGTGAGTTCTTAGAACACACCCCCATTTTGTTCATTTGCGAACATTTCAGGATACCGCGAGAGTTCTTAGAACACATTCAGCTTGCCACAGAACAATACGGACAGCATCTTCAGGACACCCCCTTTGAACATTTGAGGACACCGCGTGAGTTCTTAGAACACACCCCCATTTTGTTTATCTGCGAACATTTCAGGACACCGCAAGAGTTCTTAGAACACATTCAGCTTGCCACAGAACAATACGGACAGCGTCTTCAGGACACCCCCTACGAACATTTCAGGACACTGCGAGAGTTCTTAGAACACTTTGAACTTGACAACGAACAATACGGACGGCGTCCTCAGAACACCCCCATTTTGTTTATTTGCGAACATTTCAGGACACCGCGAGAGTTCTTAGAACACATTCAGCTTGCCACAGAACAATACGGACAGCGTCTTCAGGACACCCCCTACGAACATTTCAGGACACTGCGTGAGTTCTTAGAACACACCCCCATTTTGTTCATTTGAGAACATTTCAGGAAACCGTGAGACTTCTTAGAACACATTCAGTTTGCCACAGGACAATATGGACAGCGTCTTCAGGAAACCCCCTACGAACATTTGAGGACACCGCGTGAGTTCTTAGAACACACCGCCATTTTGTTTATCTGCAAACATTTCAGGACAAAGAGAGAGTTCTTAGAACACATTCAGCTTGCCACAGAACAATACGGACAGCGTCTTCAGGACACCCCCTACGAACATTTCAAGACACAGCGAGAGTTCTTAGAACACTTTTAACTTGAAAACGAACAATACGGACATCGTCCTCAGAACACCCCCATTGTGTTTATTTGCGAACATTTCAGGACACCGCAAGAGTACGGACAGCGTCCTCAGAACACCCCCATTTTGTTTATTTACGAACATTTCAGGACACAGCGAGAGTTCTTAGAACACATTCAGCTTACCACAGAACAATTCGGACAGCGTCTTCAGGACACCCCCTACGAACACTTCAGGACAACGCATGAGTTCTTAGAACACACCCCCATTTTGTTCATTTGCGAACATTTCAGGACCCGTGAGAGTTCTTAGAACACATTCAGCTTGCCACAGAACAATACGGACAGCGTCTTCAGGACACCCCCTACGAACATTTGATTAAACCGAGTGAGTTCTTAGAACACACTCCCATTTTGTTTGTCTGCAAACATTTCAGGACATTGCGAGAGTTCTTAGAAAACATTCAGCTTGCCGCAGAACAATACGGACAGCGTCTTCCTGGACACCCCCTACGAACATTTCAGGACACAGCGAGAGTTCTTAGAACACTTTCAACTTGACAACAAACAATACGGACAGCGTCCTCAAAATACCCCCATTTTGTTTATTTGCAAACATTTCAG
Source organism: Ambystoma mexicanum (assembly GCF_040938575.1). Lineage (NCBI taxonomy): Eukaryota > Metazoa > Chordata > Amphibia > Caudata > Ambystomatidae > Ambystoma > Ambystoma mexicanum. The sequence goes on along the minus strand of NC_090933.1, from coordinate 290,325,276 downwards.
GACACCGCAAGAGTTCTTAGAACACATTCAGCTTTCCACAGAACGTTACGGACAGCGTCTTCAGGACATCCCCTACGAACATTTGAGGACACTGCGTGAGCTCTTAAAACACACCCCCATTTTGTTTATTTGCGAACGTTCCAGGACACTGCGAGAGTTCTTAGAACACTTTCAACTTGCCAGAGAACAATACGGACAGCATCTTCAGGACACCCCTACGAACATTTCAGGACAACGCGTGAGTTCTTAGAACACACCCCCATTTTGTTCATTTGCGAACATTTCAGGACCCGTGAGAGTTCTTAGAACACATTCAGCTTGCCACAGAACAATACGGACAGCGTCTTCAGGACACCCCCTACGAACATTTGATTAAACCGAGTGAGTTCTTAGAACACACTCCCATTTTGTTTGTCTGCAAACATTTCAGGACATTGCGAGAGTTCTTAGAAAACATTCAGCTTGCCGCAGAACAATACGGACAGCGTCTTCCTGGACACCCCCTACGAACATTTCAGGACACAGCGAGAGTTCTTAGAACACTTTCAACTTGACAACGAACAATACGGACAGCGTCCTCAAAATACCCCCATTTTGTTTATTTGCAAACATTTCAGGACACCGCAAGAGTTCTTAGAACACATTCAGCTTTCCACAGAACGTTACGGACAGCGTCTTCAGGACATCCCCTACGAACATTTGAGGACACTGCGTGAGCTCTTAAAACACACCCCCATTTTGTTTATTTGCGAACGTTCCAGGACACTGCGAGAGTTCTTAGAACACTTTCAACTTGCCAGAGAACAATACGGACAGCATCTTCAGGACACCCCTACGAACATTTCAGGACACTGCGAGAGTTCTTAGAACACTTTCAACATGACAACGAACAATACAGACAGCGTCCTCAGAACACCCCCATTATGTTTATTTCCGAACATTTCAGGACACCGCAAGAGTTCTTAGAACACTTTCAACTTGCCAGAGAACAATACGAACGGTGTCTTCAGGACACCCCCTATAAACATTTCAGGACAATGCGAGAGTTCTTAGAACACTTTCAACTTGTTGACAAACAATACAGACAGCGTCCTCAGAACACCCCCATTTTGTTTATTTGCGAACATTTCAGGACACCGCGAGAGTACGGACAGCCTCCTCAGAACACCCTCATTTTGTTTATTTACGAACATTTCAGGACACCGCGAGAGTTCTTAGAAAACATTCAGCTTGCCACAGAACAATACGGACAGTGTCTTCAGGACACCCCTACGAACATTTGAGGACACCACGTTAGTTCTTAGAACACACCCCCATTTTGTTCATTTGCGAACATTTCAGGATACCGCGAGAGTTCTTAGAACACATTCAGCTTGCCACAGAACAATACGGACATCTTCTTCAGGACACCCCCTACGAACATTTCAGGACACTGCGAGAGTTCTTAGAACACTTTCAACTTGACAATGAAAAATACGGACAGCGTCCTCAGAACACCCCCATTTTGTTTATTTGCGAACATTTCAGGACACCGCAAGAGTTCTTAGAACACATTCAGCTTGCCATAGAACAATACGGACAGCGTCTTCAGGACACCCCCTACGAACATTTCAGGACACCGCGTGAGTTCTTAGAACACACCCCCATTTTGTTCATTTGCAAACATTTCAGGACACCGCAAGAGTTCTTAGAACACATTCAGCTTGCCACAGAACAATACGGACAGCGTCTTCAGGACAACCCCTACAAACATTTCAGGACACTGCGTGAGTTCTTAGAACACACCCCCATTTTGTTTATCTGCGAACATTTCAGGACACCGCAAGAGTTCTTATAACACATTCAGCTTGCCACAGAACAATACGGACAGTGGCCCTCATTACGACCCTGGCGGAAAGGGGTTTACGCCAGCGTAATGCATGGCGTACCTTTCCGCCTTACTACGAGTTCCCGTAGCGCCATGGTGCTTTTTTCGCCTGTTTTTTCCGGGCGGAAAAATCCATGGCGCTATGGGACCTGTTGTTAATTACACCACCGTAATTTACGGTGGCGTAATTAACGCCTTCCCCACTCACATTATACCCTATGGGGCAAAAATGGGAATTGGGAAGGGTAAATGGGGATTGGGGACTTACCGCCCCGCCAAGGTCGGAATGGGGCGGTAAGTCCGCCAACCCCCATGGCGGAGTTGGCAGCTTTGCGCCATGGACCATGGTGCAAATTACACCATGGTCCTCCGCCAGGGTCGTAATGAGGGCCAGTGTCTTCAGGACACCCCCTACAAACATTTCAGGACACTGCGAGAGTTCTTAGAACACTTTCAACTTGACAACGAACAATACGGACAGCATTCTTAGAACACACCCCCATTTTGTTCATTTGTGAACATTTCAGGATACCGCGAGAGTTCCTAGAACACATTCAGCTTGCCACAGAACAATACAGACAGCATCTTCAGGACACCCCCTTCGAACATTTGAGGACACCGTGTGAGTTCTTAGAACACACCCCCATTTTGTTTATCTGCGAACATTTCAGGATACCGCAAGAGTTCTTAGAACACATTCAGCTTGCCACAGAACAATACGGACAGCGCCTTCATAACACCCCCTACGAACATTTCAGGACACTGCGAGAGTTCTTAGAACACTTTCAACTTGACAACGAACAATACGGACAGCGTCCTCAGAACACCCCCATTTTGTTTATTTGCGAACATTTCAGGACACCGCAAGAGTTCTTAGAACACATTCAGCTTGCCACAGAACAATACGGACAGCGTCTTCAGGACAACCCCTACAAACATTTCAGGACACTGCGTGAGTTCTTAGAACACACCCCCATTTTGTTTATCTGCGAACATTTCAGGACACCGCAAGAGTTCTTAGAACACATTCAGCTTGCCACAGAACAATACGGACAGCATCTTCAGGAAACCCCCTATGAACATTTGAGGACACCGCGTGAGTTCTTAGAACACACCCCCATTTTGTTCATTTGCGAACATTTCAGGACACCGCGAGAGTTCTTAGAACACATTCAGCTTGCCACAGAACAATACGGACAGTGTCTTAGGACCCCTCTACGAACATTTCAGGACACCGCAAGAGTTCTTAGAACACACCCCCATTTTGTTCATTTGAGAACATTTCAGGACACCGCGAGAGTTCTTAGAACACATTCAGCTTGCCACAGAACAATACGGACAGCGTCTTCAGGACACCCCCTACGAACATTTGATTAAACCGAGTGAGCTCTTAGAACACACTCCCATTTTGTTTATCTGCAAACATTTCAGGACACCGCGAGAGTTCTTAGAAAACATTCAGCTTGCCGCAGAACAATACGGACAGCGTCTTCCTGGACACCCCCTACGAACATTTCAGGACACAGCGAGAGTTCTTAGAACACTTTCAACTTGACAAAGAACAGCGTCCTCAAAATACCCCCATTTTGTTTATTTGCAAACATTTCAGGACACCGCAAGAGTTCTTAGAACACATTCAGCTTTCCACAGAACGTTACGGACAGCGTCTTCAGGACATCCCCTCCGAACATTTGAGGACACCGCGTGAGCTCTTAAAACACACCCCCATTTTGTTTATTTGCGAACATTCCAGGACACTGCAAGAGTTCTTAGAACACTTTCAACTTGCCAGAGAACAATACGGACAGCATCTTCAGGACACCCCTACGAACATTTAAGGACACTGCGAGAGTTCTTAGAACACTTTCAACATGACAACGAACAATACGGACAGCGTCCTCAGAACGCCCCCATCATGTTTATTTCCGAACATTTCAGGACACCGCGAGAGTTCTTAGAACACTTTCAACTTGCCAGAGAACAATACGAACGGCGTCTTCAGGACACCCCCTATAAACATTTCAGGACAATGCGAGAGTTCTTAGAACACTTTCAACTTGTTGACAAACAATACAGACAGCGTCCTCAGAACACCCCCATTTTGTTTGTTTGCGAACATTTCAGGACACCGCGAGAGTACGGACAGCGTCCTCAGAACACCCTCATTTTTTTTATTTACCAACATTTCAGGACACCGCGAGAGTTCTTAGAAAACATTCAGCTTGCCACAGAACAATACGGACAGCGTCTTCAGGACACCCCTACGAACATTTGAGGACACCACGTTAGTTCTTAGAGCACACCCCCATTTTGTTCATTTGCAAACATTTCAGGACACCGCAAGAGTTCTTAGAATACATTCAGCTTGCCACAGAACAATACGGACAGCGTCTTCAGGACTCCCCCTACGAACATTTGAGGACACTGCGAGAGTCCTTAGAACACTTTCAACTTGACAACGAACAATACGGACAGCATCCTCAGAAGACCCCCGTTTTGTTTATTTACGAACATTTCAGGACACCGCAAGAGTTTTTAGAACACATTCAGCTTGCCACAGAACAATACAGACAGCATCTTCAGGAAACCCCCTTCGAACATTTGAGGACACCATGTGAGTTCTTAGAACACACCCCCATTTTGTTCATTTGCGAACATTTCAGGATACCGCGAGAGTTCTTAGAACACATTCAGCTTGTCACAGAACAATACGGACAGCGTCTTCAGGACACCCCCTACGAACATTTCAGGACACTGTGTGAGTTCTTAGAACACACCCCCATTTTGTTCATTTGCAAACATTTCAGGACACCGCGAGAGTTCTTAGAACACATTCAGCTTGCCACAGAACAATACGGACAGCGTCTTCAGGACACCCCCTATGAACATTGGAGGACACTGCGTGAGTTCTTAGAACACACCCCCATTTTGTTTATTTACGAACATTCCAGGACACCGTGCGAGTTCTTATAATACTTTCAACTTGCCAGAGAACAAAATGGGCAGCGTCTTCAGGACACCTCTACGAACATTTCAGGACACTGTGAGAGTTCTTAGAACACTTTCAATACTTTCAATGACAACAAACAATACGTACAGCGTCCTCATAACACCCCCATTTTGTTTATTTCCGAACATTTAAGGACGCCACGAGAGTTCTTAGACCACATTCAGCTTGCCACAGAACAATACGGACAGCATCTTCAGGACACCCCCTACGAACATTTCAGGACACTGCGTGAGTTCTTAGAACACACCCCCATTTTGTTCATTTGCAAACATTTCAGGACACAGAACAATTTCAGGACACTGCGTGAGTTCTTAGAACACACCCCCATTTTGTTCATTTGCGAACATTTCAGGATACCGCGAGAGTTCTTAGAACACATTCAGCTTGCCACAGAACAATACGGACAGCATCTTCAGGACACCCCCTTTGAACATTTGAGGACACCGCGTGAGTTCTTGGAACACACCCCCATTTTGTTTATCTGCGAACATTTCAGGACACCGCAAGAGTTCTTAGAACACATTCAGCTTGCCACAGAACAATACGGACAGCGTCTTCAGGACACCCCCTACGAACATTTCAGGACACTGCGAGAGTTCTTAGAACACTTTGAACTTGACAACGAACAATACGGACGGCGTCCTCAGAACACCCCCATTTTGTTTATTTGCGAACATTTCAGGACACCGCGAGAGTTCTTAGAACACATTCAGCTTGCCACAGAACAATACGGACAGCGTCTTCAGGACACCCCCTACGAACATTTCAGGACACTGCGTGAGTTCTTAGAACACACCCCCATTTTGTTCATTTGAGAACATTTCAGGAAACCGTGAGACTTCTTAGAACACATTCAGTTTGCCACAGGACAATATGGACAGCGTCTTCAGGAAACCCCCTACGAACATTTGAGGACACCGCGTGAGTTCTTAGAACACACCGCCATTTTGTTTATCTGCAAACATTTCAGGACAAAGAGAGAGTTCTTAGAACACATTCAGCTTGCCACAGAACAATACGGACAGCGTCTTCAGGACACCCCCTATGAACATTTCAAGACACAGCGAGAGTTCTTAGAACACTTTTAACTTGAAAACGAACAATACGGACATCGTCCTCAGAACACCCCCATTGTGTTTATTTGCGAACATTTCAGGACACCGCAAGAGTACGGACAGCGTCCTCAGAACACCCCCATTTTGTTTATTTACGAACATTTCAGGACACAGCGAGAGTTCTTAGAACACATTCAGCTTACCACAGAACAATTCGGACAGCGTCTTCAGGACACCCCCTACGAACACTTCAGGACAACGCGTGAGTTCTTAGAACACACCCCCATTTTGTTCATTTGCGAACATTTCAGGACCCGTGAGAGTTCTTAGAACACATTCAGCTTGCCACAGAACAATACGGACAGCGTCTTCAGGACACCCCCTACGAACATTTGATTAAACCGAGTGAGTTCTTAGAACACACTCCCATTTTGTTTGTCTGCAAACATTTCAGGACATTGCGAGAGTTCTTAGAAAACATTCAGCTTGCCGCAGAACAATACGGACAGCGTCTTCCTGGACACCCCCTACGAACATTTCAGGACACAGCGAGAGTTCTTAGAACACTTTCAACTTGACAACAAACAATACGGACAGCGTCCTCAAAATACCCCCATTTTGTTTATTTGCAAACATTTCAGGACACCGCAAGAGTTCTTAGAACACATTCAGCTTTCCACAGAACGTTACGGACAGCGTCTTCAGGACATCCCCTACGAACATTTGAGGACACTGCGTGAGCTCTTAAAACACACCCCCATTTTGTTTATTTGCGAACGTTCCAGGACACTGCGAGAGTTCTTAGAACACTTTCAACTTGCCAGAGAACAATACGGACAGCATCTTCAGGACACCCCTACGAACATTTCAGGACAACGCGTGAGTTCTTAGAACACACCCCCATTTTGTTCATTTGCGAACATTTCAGGACCCGTGAGAGTTCTTAGAACACATTCAGCTTGCCACAGAACAATACGGACAGCGTCTTCAGGACACCCCCTACGAACATTTGATTAAACCGAGTGAGTTCTTAGAACACACTCCCATTTTGTTTGTCTGCAAACATTTCAGGACATTGCGAGAGTTCTTAGAAAACATTCAGCTTGCCGCAGAACAATACGGACAGCGTCTTCCTGGACACCCCCTACGAACATTTCAGGACACAGCGAGAGTTCTTAGAACACTTTCAACTTGACAACGAACAATACGGACAGCGTCCTCAAAATACCCCCATTTTGTTTATTTGCAAACATTTCAGGACACCGCAAGAGTTCTTAGAACACATTCAGCTTTCCACAGAACGTTACGGACAGCGTCTTCAGGACATCCCCTACGAACATTTGAGGACACTGCGTGAGCTCTTAAAACACACCCCCATTTTGTTTATTTGCGAACGTTCCAGGACACTGCGAGAGTTCTTAGAACACTTTCAACTTGCCAGAGAACAATACGGACAGCATCTTCAGGACACCCCTACGAACATTTCAGGACACTGCGAGAGTTCTTAGAACACTTTCAACATGACAACGAACAATACAGACAGCGTCCTCAGAACACCCCCATTATGTTTATTTCCGAACATTTCAGGACACCGCAAGAGTTCTTAGAACACTTTCAACTTGCCAGAGAACAATACGAACGGTGTCTTCAGGACACCCCCTATAAACATTTCAGGACAATGCGAGAGTTCTTAGAACACTTTCAACTTGTTGACAAACAATACAGACAGCGTCCTCAGAACACCCCCATTTTGTTTATTTGCGAACATTTCAGGACACCGCGAGAGTACGGACAGCCTCCTCAGAACACCCTCATTTTGTTTATTTACGAACATTTCAGGACACCGCGAGAGTTCTTAGAAAACATTCAGCTTGCCACAGAACAATACGGACAGTGTCTTCAGGACACCCCTACGAACATTTGAGGACACCACGTTAGTTCTTAGAACACACCCCCATTTTGTTCATTTGCGAACATTTCAGGATACCGCGAGAGTTCTTAGAACACATTCAGCTTGCCACAGAACAATACGGACATCTTCTTCAGGACACCCCCTACGAACATTTCAGGACACTGCGAGAGTTCTTAGAACACTTTCAACTTGACAATGAAAAATACGGACAGCGTCCTCAGAACACCCCCATTTTGTTTATTTGCGAACATTTCAGGACACCGCAAGAGTTCTTAGAACACATTCAGCTTGCCATAGAACAATACGGACAGCGTCTTCAGGACACCCCCTACGAACATTTCAGGACACCGCGTGAGTTCTTAGAACACACCCCCATTTTGTTCATTTGCAAACATTTCAGGACACCGCAAGAGTTCTTAGAACACATTCAGCTTGCCACAGAACAATACGGACAGCGTCTTCAGGACAACCCCTACAAACATTTCAGGACACTGCGTGAGTTCTTAGAACACACCCCCATTTTGTTTATCTGCGAACATTTCAGGACACCGCAAGAGTTCTTATAACACATTCAGCTTGCCACAGAACAATACGGACAGTGGCCCTCATTACGACCCTGGCGGAAAGGGGTTTACGCCAGCGTAATGCATGGCGTACCTTTCCGCCTTACTACGAGTTCCCGTAGCGCCATGGTGCTTTTTTCGCCTGTTTTTTCCGGGCGGAAAAATCCATGGCGCTATGGGACCTGTTGTTAATTACGCCACCGTAATTTACGGTGGCGTAATTAACGCCTTCCCCACTCACATTATACCCTATGGGGCAAAAATGGGAATTGGGAAGGGTAAATGGGGATTGGGGACTTACCGCCCCGCCAAGGTCGGAATGGGGAGGTAAGTCCGCCAACCCCCATGGCGGAGTTGGCAGCTTTGCGCCATGGACCATGGTGCAAATTACACCATGGTCCTCCGCCAGGGTCGTAATGAGGGCCAGTGTCTTCAGGACACCCCCTACAAACATTTCAGGACACTGCAAGAGTTCTTAGAACACTTTCAACTTGACAACGAACAATACGGACAGCATTCTTAGAACACACCCCCATTTTGTTCATTTGTGAACATTTCAGGATACCGCGAGAGTTCCTAGAACACATTCAGCTTGCCACAGAACAATACAGACAGCATCTTCAGGACACCCCCTTCGAACATTTGAGGACACCGTGTGAGTTCTTAGAACACACCCCCATTTTGTTTATCTGCGAACATTTCAGGATACCGCAAGAGTTCTTAGAACACATTCAGCTTGCCACAGAACAATACGGACAGCGCCTTCATAACACCCCCTACGAACATTTCAGGACACTGCGAGAGTTCTTAGAACACTTTCAACTTGACAACGAACAATACGGACAGCGTCCTCAGAACACCCCCATTTTGTTTATTTGCGAACATTTCAGGACACCGCAAGAGTTCTTAGAACACATTCAGCTTGCCACAGAACAATACGGACAGCGTCTTCAGGACAACCCCTACAAACATTTCAGGACACTGCGTGAGTTCTTAGAACACACCCCCATTTTGTTTATCTGCGAACATTTCAGGACACCGCAAGAGTTCTTAGAACACATTCAGCTTGCCACAGAACAATACGGACAGCATCTTCAGGAAACCCCCTATGAACATTTGAGGACACCGCGTGAGTTCTTAGAACACACCCCCATTTTGTTCATTTGCGAACATTTCAGGACACCGCGAGAGTTCTTAGAACACATTCAGCTTGCCACAGAACAATACGGACAGTGTCTTAGGACCCCTCTACGAACATTTCAGGACACCGCAAGAGTTCTTAGAACACTTTCAACTTGACAACGAACAATACGGACAGCGTCCTCAGAACACCCCATTTTGTTTATTTGCGAACATTTCAGGACACCGCAAGAGTTCTTAGAACACATTCAGCTTGCCACAGAACAATACGGACAGCATCTTCAGGACACCCCCTATGAGCATTTGAGGACACCGCGTGAGTTCTTAGAACACACCCCCATTTTGTTTATTTGCGAACATTCCAAGACACCGCAAGAGTTCTTATAACACTTTCAACTTGCCAGAGAACAATACGGACAGCGTCTTCACGACACCCCTACGAACATTTCAGGACACTGTGAGAGTTCTTAGAACACTTTCAACTTGACAACGAACAATACGGACAGCATCCTCAGAACACCCCCATTTTGTTTATTTACGAACATTTCAGGACACCGCGAGAGTTCTTAGAACACATTCAGCTTGCCACAGAACAATACGGTTAGCGTCTTCAGGACATCCCCTACGAACATTTCAGGACACTGCGTGAGTTCTTAGAACACACCCCCATTTTGTTCATTTGAGAACATTTCAGGAAACCGTGAGAGTTCTTAGAACACATTCAGTTTGCCACAGGACAATACGGACAGCGTCTTCAGGAAACCCCCTACGAACATTTGAGGACACCGCGTGAGTTCTTAGAACACACCGCCATTTTGTTTATCTGCGAACATTTCAGGACAAAGAGAGAGTTCTTAGAACACATTCAGCTTGCCACAGAACAATACGGACAGCGTCTTCAGGACACCCCCTACGAACATTTCAAGACACCGCGAGAGTTCTTAGAACACTTTCAACTTGACAAAGAACAATACGGACATCGTCCTCAGAACACCCCCATTTTGTTTATTTGCGAACATTTCAGGACACTGCAAGAGTACGGACAGCGTCCTCAGAACACCCCCATTTTGTTTATTTACGAACATTTCAGGACACAGCGAGAGTTCTTAGAACACATTCAGCTTACCACAGAACAATTCGGACAGCGTCTTCAGGACACCCCCTACGAACATTTCAGGACACCGCGTGAGTTCTTAGAACACACCCCCATTTTGTTCATTTGCGAACATTTCAGGACACCGCGAGAGTTCTTAGAACACATTCAGCTTGCCACAGAACAATACGGACAGCGTCTTCAGGACACCCCCTACGAACATTTGATTAAACCGAGTGAGCTCTTAGAACACACTCCCATTTTGTTTATCTGCAAACATTTCAGGACACCGCGAGAGTTCTTAGAAAACATTCAGCTTGCCGCAGAACAATACGGACAGCGTCTTCCTGGACACCCCCTACGAACATTTCAGGACACAGCGAGAGTTCTTAGAACACTTTCAACTTGACAAAGAACAATACGGACAGCGTCCTCAAAATACCCCCATTTTGTTTATTTGCAAACATTTCAGGACACCGCAAGAGTTCTTAGAACACATTCAGCTTTCCACAGAACGTTACGGACAGCGTCTTCAGGACATCCCCTCCGAACATTTGAGGACACCGCGTGAGCTCTTAAAACACACCCCCATTTTGTTTATTTGCGAACATTCCAGGACACTGCAAGAGTTCTTAGAACACTTTCAACTTGCCAGAGAACAATACGGACAGCATCTTCAGGACACCCCTACGAACATTTCAGGACACTGCGAGAGTTCTTAGAACACTTTCAACATGACAACGAACAATACGGACAGCGTCCTCAGAACGCCCCCATCATGTTTATTTCCGAACATTTCAGGACACCGCGAGAGTTCTTAGAACACTTTCAACTTGCCAGAGAACAATACGAACGGCGTCTTCAGGACACCCCCTATAAACATTTCAGGACAATGCGAGAGTTCTTAGAACACTTTCAACTTGTTGACAAACAATACAGACAGCGTCCTCAGAACACCCCCATTTTGTTTATTTGCGAACATTTCAGGACACCGCGAGAGTACGGACAGCGTCCTCAGAACACCCTCATTTTTTTTATTTACCAACATTTCAGGACACCGCGAGAGTTCTTAGAAAACATTCAGCTTGCCACAGAACAATACGGACAGCGTCTTCAGGACACCCCTACGAACATTTGAGGACACCACGTTAGTTCTTAGAACACACCCCCATTTTGTTCATTTGCAAACATTTCAGGACACCGCAAGAGTTCTTAGAATACATTCAGCTTGCCACAGAACAATACGGACAGCGTCTTCAGGACTCCCCCTACGAACATTTGAGGACACTGCGAGAGTCCTTAGAACACTTTCAACTTGACAACGAACAATACGGACAGCATCCTCAGAAGACCCCCGTTTTGTTTATTTACGAACATTTCAGGACACCGCAAGAGTTTTTAGAACACATTCAGCTTGCCACAGAACAATACAGACAGCATCTTCAGGAAACCCCCTTCGAACATTTGAGGACACCATGTGAGTTCTTAGAACACACCCCCATTTTGTTCATTTGCGAACATTTCAGGATACCGCGAGAGTTCTTAGAACACATTCAGCTTGTCACAGAACAATACGGACAGCGTCTTCAGGACACCCCCTACGAACATTTCAGGACACTGTGTGAGTTCTTAGAACACACCCCCATTTTGTTCATTTGCAAACATTTCAGGACACCGCGAGAGTTCTTAGAACACATTCAGCTTGCCACAGAACAATACGGACAGCGTCTTCAGGACACCCCCTATGAACATTGGAGGACACTGCGTGAGTTCTTAGAACACACCCCCATTTTGTTTATTTACGAACATTCCAGGACACCGTGCGAGTTCTTATAATACTTTCAACTTGCCAGAGAACAAAATGGGCAGCGTCTTCAGGACACCTCTACGAACATTTCAGGACACTGTGAGAGTTCTTAGAACACTTTCAATACTTTCAATGACAACAAACAATACGTACAGCGTCCTCATAACACCCCCATTTTGTTTATTTATGAACATTTAAGGACGCCACGAGAGTTCTTAGACCACATTCAGCTTGCCACAGAACAATACGGACAGCATCTTCAGGACACCCCCTACGAACATTTCAGGACACTGCGTGAGTTCTTAGAACACACCCCCATTTTGTTCATTTGCAAACATTTCAGGACACAGAACAATTTCAGGACACTGCGTGAGTTCTTAGAACACACCCCCATTTTGTTCATTTGCGAACATTTCAGGATACCGCGAGAGTTCTTAGAACACATTCAGCTTGCCACAGAACAATACGGACAGCATCTTCAGGACACCCCCTTTGAACATTTGAGGACACCGCGTGAGTTCTTAGAACACACCCCCATTTTGTTTATCTGCGAACATTTCAGGACACCGCAAGAGTTCTTAGAACACATTCAGCTTGCCACAGAACAATACGGACAGCGTCTTCAGGACACCCCTTACGAACATTTCAGGACACTGCGAGAGTTCTTAGAACACTTTGAACTTGACAACGAACAATACGGACGGCGTCCTCAGAACACCCCCATTTTGTTTATTTGCGAACATTTCAGGACACCGCGAGAGTTCTTAGAACACATTCAGCTTGCCACAGAACAATACGGACAGCGTCTTCAGGACACCCCTTACGAACATTTCAGGACACTGCGAGAGTTCTTAGAACACTTTGAACTTGACAACGAACAATACGGACGGCGTCCTCAGAACACCCCCATTTTGTTTATTTGCGAACATTTCAGGACACCGCGAGAGTTCTTAGAACACATTCAGCTTGCCACAGAACAATACGGACAGCGTCTTCAGGACACCCCCTACGAACATTTCAGGACACTGCGTGAGTTCTTAGAACACACCCCCATTTTGTTCATTTGAGAACATTTCAGGAAACCGTGAGACTTCTTAGAACACATTCAGTTTGCCACAGGACAATATGGACAGCGTCTTCAGGAAACCCCCTACGAACATTTGAGGACACCGCGTGAGTTCTTAGAACACACCGCCATTTTGTTTATCTGCAAACATTTCAGGACAAAGAGAGAGTTCTTAGAACACATTCTGCTTGCCACAGAACAATACGGACAGCGTCTTCAGGACACCCCCTACGAACATTTCAAGACACAGCGAGAGTACTTAGAACACTTTTAACTTGAAAACGAACAATACGGACATCGTCCTCAGAACACCCCCATTGTGTTTATTTGCGAACATTTCAGGACACCGCAAGAGTACGGACAGCGTCCTCAGAACACCCCCATTTTGTTTATTTACGAACATTTCAGGACACAGCGAGAGTTCTTAGAACACATTCAGCTTACCACAGAACAATTCGGACAGCGTCTTCAGGACACCCCCTACGAACACTTCAGGACAACGCGTGAGTTCTTAGAACACACCCCCATTTTGTTCATTTGCGAACATTTCAGGACCCGTGAGAGTTCTTAGAACACATTCAGCTTGCCACAGAACAATACGGACAGCGTCTTCAGGACACCCCCTACGAACATTTGATTAAACCGAGTGAGTTCTTAGAACACACTCCCATTTTGTTTGTCTGCAAACATTTCAGGACATTGCGAGAGTTCTTAGAAAACATTCAGCTTGCCACAGAACAATACGGACAGCGTCTTCAGGACAACCCCTATGAACATTGGAGGACACTGCGTGAGTTCTTAGAACACACCCCCATTTTGTTTATTTACGAACATTTCAGGACACCGCAAGAGTTTTTAGAACACATTCAGCTTGCCACAGAACAATACAGACAGCATCTTCAGGAAACCCCCTTCGAACATTTGAGGACACCATGTGAGTTCTTAGAACACACCCCCATTTTGTTCATTTGCGAACATTTCAGGATACCGCGAGAGTTCTTAGAACACATTCAGCTTGTCACAGAACAATACGGACAGCGTCTTCAGGACACCCCCTACGAACATTTCAGGACACTGTGTGAGTTCTTAGAACACACCCCCATTTTGTTCATTTGCAAACATTTCAGGACACCGCGAGAGTTCTTAGAACACATTCAGCTTGCCACAGAACAATACGGACAGCGTCTTCAGGACACCCCCTATGAACATTGGAGGACACTGCGTGAGTTCTTAGAACACACCCCCATTTTGTTTATTTACGAACATTCCAGGACACCGTGCGAGTTCTTATAATACTTTCAACTTGCCAGAGAACAAAATGGGCAGCGTCTTCAGGACACCTCTACGAACATTTCAGGACACTGTGAGAGTTCTTAGAACACTTTCAATACTTTCAATGACAACAAACAATACGTACAGCGTCCTCATAACACCCCCATTTTGTTTATTTATGAACATTTAAGGACGCCACGAGAGTTCTTAGACCACATTCAGCTTGCCACAGAACAATACGGACAGCATCTTCAGGACACCCCCTACGAACATTTCAGGACACTGCGTGAGTTCTTAGAACACACCCCCATTTTGTTCATTTGCAAACATTTCAGGACACAGAACAATTTCAGGACACTGCGTGAGTTCTTAGAACACACCCCCATTTTGTTCATTTGCGAACATTTCAGGATACCGCGAGAGTTCTTAGAACACATTCAGCTTGCCACAGAACAATACGGACAGCATCTTCAGGACACCCCCTTTGAACATTTGAGGACACCGCGTGAGTTCTTAGAACACACCCCCATTTTGTTTATCTGCGAACATTTCAGGACACCGCAAGAGTTCTTAGAACACATTCAGCTTGCCACAGAACAATACGGACAGCGTCTTCAGGACACCCCTTACGAACATTTCAGGACACTGCGAGAGTTCTTAGAACACTTTGAACTTGACAACGAACAATACGGACGGCGTCCTCAGAACACCCCCATTTTGTTTATTTGCGAACATTTCAGGACACCGCGAGAGTTCTTAGAACACATTCAGCTTGCCACAGAACAATACGGACAGCATCTTCAGGACACCCCCTACGAACATTTCAGGACACTGCGTGAGTTCTTAGAACACACCCCCATTTTGTTCATTTGAGAACATTTCAGGAAACCGTGAGACTTCTTAGAACACATTCAGTTTGCCACAGGACAATATGGACAGCGTCTTCAGGAAACCCCCTACGAACATTTGAGGACACCGCGTGAGTTCTTAGAACACACCGCCATTTTGTTTATCTGCAAACATTTCAGGACAAAGAGAGAGTTCTTAGAACACATTCAGCTTGCCACAGAACAATACGGACAGCGTCTTCAGGACACCCCCTACGAACATTTCAAGACACAGCGAGAGTTCTTAGAACACTTTTAACTTGAAAACGAACAATACGGACATCGTCCTCAGAACACCCCCATTGTGTTTATTTGCGAACATTTCAGGACACCGCAAGAGTACGGACAGCGTCCTCAGAACACCCCCATTTTGTTTATTTACGAACATTTCAGGACACAGCGAGAGTTCTTAGAACACATTCAGCTTACCACAGAACAATTCGGACAGCGTCTTCAGGACACCCCCTACGAACACTTCAGGACAACGCGTGAGTTCTTAGAACACACCCCCATTTTGTTCATTTGCGAACATTTCAGGACCCGTGAGAGTTCTTAGAACACATTCAGCTTGCCACAGAACAATACGGACAGCCTCTTCAGGACACCCCCTACGAACATTTGATTAAACCGAGTGAGTTCTTAGAACACACTCCCATTTTGTTTGTCTGCAAACATTTCAGGACATTGCGAGAGTTCTTAGAAAACATTCAGCTTGCCACAGAACAATACGGACAGCGTCTTCAGGACAACCCCTACAAACATTTCAGGACACTGCGTGAGTTCTTAGAACACACCCCCATTTTGTTTATCTGCGAACATTTCAGGACACCGCAAGAGTTCTTAGAACACATTCAGCTTGCCACAGAACAATACGGACAGCATCTTCAGGAAACCCCCTATGAACATTTGAGGACACCGCGTGAGTTCTTAGAACACACCCCCATTTTGTTCATTTGCGAACATTTCAGGACACCGCGAGAGTTCTTAGAACACATTCAGCTTGCCACAGAACAATACGGACAGTGTCTTAGGACCCCTCTACGAACATTTCAGGACACCGCAAGAGTTCTTAGAACACTTTCAACTTGACAACGAACAATACGGACAGCGTCCTCAGAACACCCCATTTTGTTTATTTGCGAACATTTCAGGACACCGCAAGAGTTCTTAGAACACATTCAGCTTGCCACAGAACAATACGGACAGCATCTTCAGGACACCCCCTATGAGCATTTGAGGACACCGCGTGAGTTCTTAGAACACACCCCCATTTTGTTTATTTGCGAACATTCCAAGACACCGCAAGAGTTCTTATAACACTTTCAACTTGCCAGAGAACAATACGGACAGCGTCTTCACGACACCCCTACGAACATTTCAGGACACTGTGAGAGTTCTTAGAACACTTTCAACTTGACAACGAACAATACGGACAGCATCCTCAGAACACCCCCATTTTGTTTATTTACGAACATTTCAGGACACCGCGAGAGTTCTTAGAACACATTCAGCTTGCCACAGAACAATACGGTTAGCGTCTTCAGGACATCCCCTACGAACATTTCAGGACACTGCGTGAGTTCTTAGAACACACCCCCATTTTGTTCATTTGAGAACATTTCAGGAAACCGTGAGAGTTCTTAGAACACATTCAGTTTGCCACAGGACAATACGGACAGCGTCTTCAGGAAACCCCCTACGAACATTTGAGGACACCGCGTGAGTTCTTAGAACACACCGCCATTTTGTTTATCTGCGAACATTTCAGGACAAAGAGAGAGTTCTTAGAACACATTCAGCTTGCCACAGAACAATACGGACAGCGTCTTCAGGACACCCCCTACGAACATTTCAAGACACCGCGAGAGTTCTTAGAACACTTTCAACTTGACAAAGAACAATACGGACATCGTCCTCAGAACACCCCCATTTTGTTTATTTGCGAACATTTCAGGACACCGCAAGAGTACGGACAGCGTCCTCAGAACACCCCCATTTTGTTTATTTACGAACATTTCAGGACACAGCGAGAGTTCTTAGAACACATTCAGCTTACCACAGAACAATTAGGACAGCGTCTTCAGGACACCCCCTATGAACATTGGAGGACACTGCGTGAGTTCTTAGAACACACCCCCATTTTGTTTATTTACGAACATTCCAGGACACCGTGCGAGTTCTTATAATACTTTCAACTTGCCAGAGAACAAAATGGGCAGCGTCTTCAGGACACCTCTACGAACATTTCAGGACACTGTGAGAGTTCTTAGAACACTTTCAATACTTTCAATGACAACAAACAATACGTACAGCGTCCTCATAACACCCCCATTTTGTTTATTTATGAACATTTAAGGACGCCACGAGAGTTCTTAGACCACATTCAGCTTGCCACAGAACAATACGGACAGCATCTTCAGGACACCCCCTACGAACATTTCAGGACACTGCGTGAGTTCTTAGAACACACCCCCATTTTGTTCATTTGCAAACATTTCAGGACACAGAACAATTTCAGGACACTGCGTGAGTTCTTAGAACACACCCCCATTTTGTTCATTTGCGAACATTTCAGGATACCGCGAGAGTTCTTAGAACACATTCAGCTTGCCACAGAACAATACGGACAGCATCTTCAGGACACCCCCTTTGAACATTTGAGGACACCGCGTGAGTTCTTAGAACACACCCCCATTTTGTTTATCTGCGAACATTTCAGGACACCGCAAGAGTTCTTAGAACACATTCAGCTTGCCACAGAACAATACGGACAGCGTCTTCAGGACACCCCTTACGAACATTTCAGGACACTGCGAGAGTTCTTAGAACACTTTGAACTTGACAACGAACAATACGGACGGCGTCCTCAGAACACCCCCATTTTGTTTATTTGCGAACATTTCAGGACACCGCGAGAGTTCTTAGAACACATTCAGCTTGCCACAGAACAATACGGACAGCGTCTTCAGGACACCCCTTACGAACATTTCAGGACACTGCGAGAGTTCTTAGAACACTTTGAACTTGACAACGAACAATACGGACGGCGTCCTCAGAACACCCCCATTTTGTTTATTTGCGAACATTTCAGGACACCGCGAGAGTTCTTAGAACACATTCAGCTTGCCACAGAACAATACGGACAGCGTCTTCAGGACACCCCCTACGAACATTTCAGGACACTGCGTGAGTTCTTAGAACACACCCCCATTTTGTTCATTTGAGAACATTTCAGGAAACCGTGAGACTTCTTAGAACACATTCAGTTTGCCACAGGACAATATGGACAGCGTCTTCAGGAAACCCCCTACGAACATTTGAGGACACCGCGTGAGTTCTTAGAACACACCGCCATTTTGTTTATCTGCAAACATTTCAGGACAAAGAGAGAGTTCTTAGAACACATTCTGCTTGCCACAGAACAATACGGACAGCGTCTTCAGGACACCCCCTACGAACATTTCAAGACACAGCGAGAGTACTTAGAACACTTTTAACTTGAAAACGAACAATACGGACATCGTCCTCAGAACACCCCCATTGTGTTTATTTGCGAACATTTCAGGACACCGCAAGAGTACGGACAGCGTCCTCAGAACACCCCCATTTTGTTTATTTACGAACATTTCAGGACACAGCGAGAGTTCTTAGAACACATTCAGCTTACCACAGAACAATTCGGACAGCGTCTTCAGGACACCCCCTACGAACACTTCAGGACAACGCGTGAGTTCTTAGAACACACCCCCATTTTGTTCATTTGCGAACATTTCAGGACCCGTGAGAGTTCTTAGAACACATTCAGCTTGCCACAGAACAATACGGACAGCGTCTTCAGGACACCCCCTACGAACATTTGATTAAACCGAGTGAGTTCTTAGAACACACTCCCATTTTGTTTGTCTGCAAACATTTCAGGACATTGCGAGAGTTCTTAGAAAACATTCAGCTTGCCACAGAACAATACGGACAGCGTCTTCAGGACAACCCCTATGAACATTGGAGGACACTGCGTGAGTTCTTAGAACACACCCCCATTTTGTTTATTTACGAACATTTCAGGACACCGCAAGAGTTTTTAGAACACATTCAGCTTGCCACAGAACAATACAGACAGCATCTTCAGGAAACCCCCTTCGAACATTTGAGGACACCATGTGAGTTCTTAGAACACACCCCCATTTTGTTCATTTGCGAACATTTCAGGATACCGCGAGAGTTCTTAGAACACATTCAGCTTGTCACAGAACAATACGGACAGCGTCTTCAGGACACCCCCTACGAACATTTCAGGACACTGTGTGAGTTCTTAGAACACACCCCCATTTTGTTCATTTGCAAACATTTCAGGACACCGCGAGAGTTCTTAGAACACATTCAGCTTGCCACAGAACAATACGGACAGCGTCTTCAGGACACCCCCTATGAACATTGGAGGACACTGCGTGAGTTCTTAGAACACACCCCCATTTTGTTTATTTACGAACATTCCAGGACACCGTGCGAGTTCTTATAATACTTTCAACTTGCCAGAGAACAAAATGGGCAGCGTCTTCAGGACACCTCTACGAACATTTCAGGACACTGTGAGAGTTCTTAGAACACTTTCAATACTTTCAATGACAACAAACAATACGTACAGCGTCCTCATAACACCCCCATTTTGTTTATTTATGAACATTTAAGGACGCCACGAGAGTTCTTAGACCACATTCAGCTTGCCACAGAACAATACGGACAGCATCTTCAGGACACCCCCTACGAACATTTCAGGACACTGCGTGAGTTCTTAGAACACACCCCCATTTTGTTCATTTGCAAACATTTCAGGACACAGAACAATTTCAGGACACTGCGTGAGTTCTTAGAACACACCCCCATTTTGTTCATTTGCGAACATTTCAGGATACCGCGAGAGTTCTTAGAACACATTCAGCTTGCCACAGAACAATACGGACAGCATCTTCAGGACACCCCCTTTGAACATTTGAGGACACCGCGTGAGTTCTTAGAACACACCCCCATTTTGTTTATCTGCGAACATTTCAGGACACCGCAAGAGTTCTTAGAACACATTCAGCTTGCCACAGAACAATACGGACAGCGTCTTCAGGACACCCCTTACGAACATTTCAGGACACTGCGAGAGTTCTTAGAACACTTTGAACTTGACAACGAACAATACGGACGGCGTCCTCAGAACACCCCCATTTTGTTTATTTGCGAACATTTCAGGACACCGCGAGAGTTCTTAGAACACATTCAGCTTGCCACAGAACAATACGGACAGCATCTTCAGGACACCCCCTACGAACATTTCAGGACACTGCGTGAGTTCTTAGAACACACCCCCATTTTGTTCATTTGAGAACATTTCAGGAAACCGTGAGACTTCTTAGAACACATTCAGTTTGCCACAGGACAATATGGACAGCGTCTTCAGGAAACCCCCTACGAACATTTGAGGACACCGCGTGAGTTCTTAGAACACACCGCCATTTTGTTTATCTGCAAACATTTCAGGACAAAGAGAGAGTTCTTAGAACACATTCAGCTTGCCACAGAACAATACGGACAGCGTCTTCAGGACACCCCCTACGAACATTTCAAGACACAGCGAGAGTTCTTAGAACACTTTTAACTTGAAAACGAACAATACGGACATCGTCCTCAGAACACCCCCATTGTGTTTATTTGCGAACATTTCAGGACACCGCAAGAGTACGGACAGCGTCCTCAGAACACCCCCATTTTGTTTATTTACGAACATTTCAGGACACAGCGAGAGTTCTTAGAACACATTCAGCTTACCACAGAACAATTCGGACAGCGTCTTCAGGACACCCCCTACGAACACTTCAGGACAACGCGTGAGTTCTTAGAACACACCCCCATTTTGTTCATTTGCGAACATTTCAGGACCCGTGAGAGTTCTTAGAACACATTCAGCTTGCCACAGAACAATACGGACAGCCTCTTCAGGACACCCCCTACGAACATTTGATTAAACCGAGTGAGTTCTTAGAACACACTCCCATTTTGTTTGTCTGCAAACATTTCAGGACATTGCGAGAGTTCTTAGAAAACATTCAGCTTGCCACAGAACAATACGGACAGCGTCTTCAGGACAACCCCTACAAACATTTCAGGACACTGCGTGAGTTCTTAGAACACACCCCCATTTTGTTTATCTGCGAACATTTCAGGACACCGCAAGAGTTCTTAGAACACATTCAGCTTGCCACAGAACAATACGGACAGCATCTTCAGGAAACCCCCTATGAACATTTGAGGACACCGCGTGAGTTCTTAGAACACACCCCCATTTTGTTCATTTGCGAACATTTCAGGACACCGCGAGAGTTCTTAGAACACATTCAGCTTGCCACAGAACAATACGGACAGTGTCTTAGGACCCCTCTACGAACATTTCAGGACACCGCAAGAGTTCTTAGAACACTTTCAACTTGACAACGAACAATACGGACAGCGTCCTCAGAACACCCCATTTTGTTTATTTGCGAACATTTCAGGACACCGCAAGAGTTCTTAGAACACATTCAGCTTGCCACAGAACAATACGGACAGCATCTTCAGGACACCCCCTATGAGCATTTGAGGACACCGCGTGAGTTCTTAGAACACACCCCCATTTTGTTTATTTGCGAACATTCCAAGACACCGCAAGAGTTCTTATAACACTTTCAACTTGCCAGAGAACAATACGGACAGCGTCTTCACGACACCCCTACGAACATTTCAGGACACTGTGAGAGTTCTTAGAACACTTTCAACTTGACAACGAACAATACGGACAGCATCCTCAGAACACCCCCATTTTGTTTATTTACGAACATTTCAGGACACCGCGAGAGTTCTTAGAACACATTCAGCTTGCCACAGAACAATACGGTTAGCGTCTTCAGGACATCCCCTACGAACATTTCAGGACACTGCGTGAGTTCTTAGAACACACCCCCATTTTGTTCATTTGAGAACATTTCAGGAAACCGTGAGAGTTCTTAGAACACATTCAGTTTGCCACAGGACAATACGGACAGCGTCTTCAGGAAACCCCCTACGAACATTTGAGGACACCGCGTGAGTTCTTAGAACACACCGCCATTTTGTTTATCTGCGAACATTTCAGGACAAAGAGAGAGTTCTTAGAACACATTCAGCTTGCCACAGAACAATACGGACAGCGTCTTCAGGACACCCCCTACGAACATTTCAAGACACCGCGAGAGTTCTTAGAACACTTTCAACTTGACAAAGAACAATACGGACATCGTCCTCAGAACACCCCCATTTTGTTTATTTGCGAACATTTCAGGACACCGCAAGAGTACGGACAGCGTCCTCAGAACACCCCCATTTTGTTTATTTACGAACATTTCAGGACACAGCGAGAGTTCTTAGAACACATTCAGCTTACCACAGAACAATTAGGACAGCGTCTTCAGGACACCCCCTACGAACATTTCAGGACACCGCGTGAGTTCTTAGAACACACCCCCATTTTGTTCATTTGCGAACATTTCAGGACACCGCGAGAGTTCTTAGAACACATTCAGCTTGCCACAGAACAATACGGACAGCGTCTTCAGGACACCCCCTACGAACATTTGATTAAACCGAGTGAGCTCTTAGAACACACTCCCATTTTGTTTATCTGCAAACATTTCAGGACACCGCAAGAGTTCTTAGAAAACATTCAGCTTGCCGCAGAACAATACGGACAGCGTCTTCCTGGACACCCCCTACGAACATTTCAGGACACAGCGAGAGTTCTTAGAACACTTTCAACTTGACAAAGAACAATACGGACAGCGTCCTCAAAATACCCCCATTTTGTTTATTTGCAAACATTTCAGGACACCGCAAGAGTTCTTAGAACACATTCAGCTTTCCACAGAACGTTACGGACAGCGTCTTCAGGACATCCCCTCCGAACATTTGAGGACACCGCGTGAGCTCTTAAAACATACCCCCATTTTGTTTATTTGCGAACATTCCAGGACACTGCAAGAGTTCTTAGAACACTTTCAACTTGCCAGAGAACAATACGGACAGCATCTTCAGGACACCCCTACGAACATTTCAGGACACTGCGAGAGTTCTTAGAACACTTTCAACATGACAACGAACAATACGGACAGCGTCCTCAGAACGCCCCCATCATGTTTATTTCCGAACATTTCAGGACACCGCGAGAGTTCTTAGAACACTTTCAACTTGCCAGAGAACAATACGAACGGCGTCTTCAGGACACCCCCTATAAACATTTCAGGACAATGCGAGAGTTCTTAGAACACTTTCAACTTGTTGACAAACAATACAGACAGCGTCCTCAGAACACCCCCATTTTGTTTATTTGCGAACATTTCAGGACACCGCGAGAGTACGGACAGCGTCCTCAGAACACCCTCATTTTTTTTATTTACCAACATTTCAGGACACCGCGAGAGTTCTTAGAAAACATTCAGCTTGCCACAGAACAATACGGACAGCGTCTTCAGGACACCCCTACGAACATTTGAGGACACCACGTTAGTTCTTAGAACACACCCCCATTTTGTTCATTTGCAAACATTTCAGGACACCGCAAGAGTTCTTAGAATACATTCAGCTTGCCACAGAACAATACGGACAGCGTCTTCAGGACTCCCCCTACGAACATTTGAGGACACTGCGAGAGTCCTTAGAACACTTTCAACTTGACAACGAACAATACGGACAGCATCCTCAGAAGACCCCCGTTTTGTTTATTTACGAACATTTCAGGACACCGCAAGAGTTTTTAGAACACATTCAGCTTGCCACAGAACAATACAGACAGCATCTTCAGGACACCCCCTACGAACATTTCAGGACACTGTGTGAGTTCTTAGAACACACCCCCATTTTGTTCATTTGCAAACATTTCAGGACACCGCGAGAGTTCTTAGAACACATTCAGCTTGCCACAGAACAATACGGACAGCGTCTTCAGGACACCCCCTATGAACATTGGAGGACACTGCGTGAGTTCTTAGAACACACCCCCATTTTGTTTATTTACGAACATTCCAGGACACCGTGCGAGTTCTTATAATACTTTCAACTTGCCAGAGAACAAAATGGGCAGCGTCTTCAGGACACCTCTACGAACATTTCAGGACACTGTGAGAGTTCTTAGAACACTTTCAATACTTTCAATGACAACAAACAATACGTACAGCGTCCTCATAACACCCCCATTTTGTTTATTTACGAACATTTAAGGACGCCACGAGAGTTCTTAGACCACATTCAGCTTGCCACAGAACAATACGGACAGCATCTTCAGGACACCCCCTACGAACATTTCAGGACACTGCGTGAGTTCTTAGAACACACCCCCATTTTGTTCATTTGCAAACATTTCAGGACACAGAACAATTTCAGGACACTGCGTGAGTTCTTAGAACACACCCCCATTTTGTTCATTTGCGAACATTTCAGGATACCGCGAGAGTTCTTAGAACACATTCAGCTTGCCACAGAACAATACGGACAGCATCTTCAGGACACCCCCTTTGAACATTTGAGGACACCGCGTGAGTTCTTAGAACACACCCCCATTTTGTTTATCTGCGAACATTTCAGGACACCGCAAGAGTTCTTAGAACACATTCAGCTTGCCACAGAACAATACGGACAGCGTCTTCAGGACACCCCTTACGAACATTTCAGGACACTGCGAGAGTTCTTAGAACACTTTGAACTTGACAACGAACAATACGGACGGCGTCCTCAGAACACCCCCATTTTGTTTATTTGCGAACATTTCAGGACACCGCGAGAGTTCTTAGAACACATTCAGCTTGCCACAGAACAATACGGACAGCGTCTTCAGGACACCCCCTACGAACATTTCAGGACACTGCGTGAGTTCTTAGAACACACCCCCATTTTGTTCATTTGAGAACATTTCAGGAAACCGTGAGACTTCTTAGAACACATTCAGTTTGCCACAGGACAATATGGACAGCGTCTTCAGGAAACCCCCTACGAACATTTGAGGACACCGCGTGAGTTCTTAGAACACACCGCCATTTTGTTTATCTGCAAACATTTCAGGACAAAGAGAGAGTTCTTAGAACACATTCAGCTTGCCACAGAACAATACGGACAGCGTCTTCAGGACACCCCCTACGAACATTTCAAGACACAGCGAGAGTTCTTAGAACACTTTTAACTTGAAAACGAACAATACGGACATCGTCCTCAGAACACCCCCATTGTGTTTATTTGCGAACATTTCAGGACACCGCAAGAGTACGGACAGCGTCCTCAGAACACCCCCATTTTGTTTATTTACGAACATTTCAGGACACAGCGAGAGTTCTTAGAACACATTCAGCTTACCACAGAACAATTCGGACAGTGTCTTCAGGACACCCCCTACGAACACTTCAGGACAACGCGTGAGTTCTTAGAACACACCCCCATTTTGTTCATTTGCGAACATTTCAGGACCCGTGAGAGTTCTTAGAACACATTCAGCTTGCCACAGAACAATACGGACAGCGTCTTCAGGACACCCCCTACGAACATTTGATTAAACCGAGTGAGTTCTTAGAACACACTCCCATTTTGTTTGTCTGCAAACATTTCAGGACATTGCGAGAGTTCTTAGAAAACATTCAGCTTGCCGCAGAACAATACGGACAGCGTCTTCCTGGACACCCCCTACGAACATTTCAGGACACAGCGAGAGTTCTTAGAACACTTTCAACTTGACAACGAACAATACGGACAGCGTCCTCAAAATACCCCCATTTTGTTTATTTGCAAACATTTCAGGACACCGCAAGAGTTCTTAGAACACATTCAGCTTTCCACAGAACGTTACGGACAGCGTCTTCAGGACATCCCCTACGAACATTTGAGGACACCGCGTGAGCTCTTAAAACACACCCCCATTTTGTTTATTTGCGAACGTTCCAGGACACTGCGAGAGTTCTTAGAACACTTTCAACTTGCCAGAGAACAATACGGACAGCATCTTCAGGACACCCCTACGAACATTTCAGGACAACGCGTGAGTTCTTAGAACACACCCCCATTTTGTTCATTTGCGAACATTTCAGGACCCGTGAGAGTTCTTAGAACACATTCAGCTTGCCACAGAACAATACGGACAGCGTCTTCAGGACACCCCCTACGAACATTTGATTAAACCGAGTGAGTTCTTAGAACACACTCCCATTTTGTTTGTCTGCAAACATTTCAGGACATTGCGAGAGTTCTTAGAAAACATTCAGCTTGCCGCAGAACAATACGGACAGCGTCTTCCTGGACACCCCCTACGAACATTTCAGGACACAGCGAGAGTTCTTAGAACACTTTCAACTTGACAACGTACAATACGGACAGCCACCTCAAAATACCCCCATTTTGTTTATTTGCAAACATTTCAGGACACCGCAAGAGTTCTTAGAACACATTCAGCTTTCCACAGAACGTTACGGACAGCGTCTTCAGGACATCCCCTACGAACATTTGAGGACACTGCGTGAGCTCTTAAAACACACCCCCATTTTGTTTATTTGCGAACGTTCCAGGACACTGCGAGAGTTCTTAGAACACTTTCAACTTGCCAGAGAACAATACGGACAGCATCTTCAGGACACCCCTACGAACATTTCAGGACACTGCGAGAGTTCTTAGAACACTTTCAACATGACAACGAACAATACAGACAGCGTCCTCAGAACACCCCCATTATGTTTATTTCCGAACATTTCAGGACACCGCAAGAGTTCTTAGAACACTTTCAACTTGCCAGAGAACAATACGAACGGTGTCTTCAGGACACCCCCTATAAACATTTCAGGACAATGCGAGAGTTCTTAGAACACTTTCAACTTGTTGACAAACAATACAGACAGCGTCCTCAGAACACCCCCATTTTGTTTATTTGCGAACATTTCAGGACACCGCGAGAGTACGGACAGCCTCCTCAGAACACCCTCATTTTGTTTATTTACGAACATTTCAGGACACCGCGAGAGTTCTTAGAAAACATTCAGCTTGCCACAGAACAATACGGACAGTGTCTTCAGGACACCCCTACGAACATTTGAGGACACCACGTTAGTTCTTAGAACACACCCCCATTTTGTTCATTTGCGAACATTTCAGGAAACCGCGAGAGTTCTTAGAACACATTCAGCTTGCCACAGAACAATACGGACATCTTCTTCAGGACACCCCCTACGAACATTTCAGGACACTGCGAGAGTTCTTAGAACACTTTCAACTTGACAATGAAAAATACGGACAGCGTCCTCAGAACACCCCCATTTTGTTTATTTGCGAACATTTCAGGACACCGCAAGAGTTCTTAGAACACATTCAGCTTGCCATAGAACAATACGGACAGCGTCTTCAGGACACCCCCTACGAACATTTCAGGACACCGCGTGAGTTCTTAGAACACACCCCCATTTTGTTCATTTGCAAACATTTCAGGACACCGCAAGAGTTCTTAGAACACATTCAGCTTGCCACAGAACAATACGGACAGCGTCTTCAGGACAACCCCTACAAACATTTCAGGACACTGCGTGAGTTCTTAGAACACACCCCCATTTTGTTTATCTGCGAACATTTCAGGACACCGCAAGAGTTCTTATAACACATTCAGCTTGCCACAGAACAATACGGACAGTGGCCCTCATTACGACCCTGGCGGAAAGGGGTTTACGCCAGCGTAATGCATGGCGTACCTTTCCGCCTTACTACGAGTTCCCGTAGCGCCATGGTGCTTTTTTCGCCTGTTTTTTCCGGGCGGAAAAATCCATGGCGCTACGGGACCTGTTGTTAATTACGCCACCGTAATTTACGGTGGCGTAATTAACGCCTTCCCCACTCCCATTATACCCTATGGGGCAAAATATGGGAATTGGGAAGGGTAAATGGGGATTGGGGACTTACCGCCCCGCCAAGGTCGGAATGGGGCGGTAAGTCCGCCAACCCCATGGCGGAGTTGGCAGCTTTGCGCCATGGACCATGGTGCAAATTACACCATGGTCCTCCGCCAGGGTCGTAATGAGGGCCAGTGTCTTCAGGACACCCCCTACAAACATTTCAGGACACTGCGAGAGTTCTTAGAACACTTTCAACTTGACAACGAACAATACGGACAGCATTCTTAGAACACACCCCCATTTTGTTCATTTGTGAACATTTCAGGATACCGCGAGAGTTCTTAGAACACATTCAGCTTGCCACAGAACAATACAGACAGCATCTTCAGGACACCCCCTTCGAACATTTGAGGACACTGTGTGAGTTCTTAGAACACACCCCCATTTTGTTTATCTGCGAACATTTCAGGATACCGCAAGAGTTCTTAGAACACATTCAGCTTGCCACAGAACAATACGGACAGCGCCTTCATAACACCCCCTACGAACATTTCAGGACACTGCGAGAGTTCTTAGAACACTTTCAACTTGACAACGAACAATACGGACAGCGTCCTCAGAACACCCCCATTTTGTTTATTTGCGAACATTTCAGGACACCGCGTGAGTTCTTAGAACACACCCCCATTTTGTTTATCTGCGAACATTTCAGGACACCGCAAGAGTTCTTAGAACACATTCAGCTTGCCACAGAACAATACGGACAGCATCTTCAGGAAACCCCCTATGAACATTTGAGGACACCGCGTGAGTTCTTAGAACACACCCCCATTTTGTTCATTTGCGAACATTTCAGGACACCGCGAGAGTTCTTAGAACACTTTCAACTTGACAACGAACAATACGGACAGCGTCCTCAGAACACCCCATTTTGTTTATTTGCGAACATTTCAGGACACCGCAAGAGTTCTTAGAACACATTCAGCTTGCCACAGAACAATACGGACAGCATCTTCAGGACACCCCCTATGAGCATTTGAGGACACCTCGTGAGTTCTTAGAACACACCCCCATTTTGTTTATTTGCGAACATTCCAAGACACCGCAAGAGTTCTTATAACACTTTCAACTTGCCAGAGAACAATATGGACAGCGTCTTCACGACACCCCTACGAACATTTCAGGACACTGTGAGAGTTCTTAGAACACTTTCAACTTGACAACGAACAATACGGACAGCATCCTCAGAACACCCCCATTTTGTTTATTTACGAACATTTCAGGACACCGCGAGAGTTCTTAGAACACATTCAGCTTGCCACAGAACAATACGGTTAGCGTCTTCAGGACATCCCCTACGAACATTTCAGGACACTGCGTGAGTTCTTAGAACACACCCCCATTTTGTTCATTTGAGAACATTTCAGGAAACCGTGAGAGTTCTTAGAACACATTCAGTTTGCCACAGGACAATACGGACAGCGTCTTCAGGAAACCCCCTATGAACATTTGAGGACACCGCGTGAGTTCTTAGAACACACCGCCATTTTGTTTATCTGCGAACATTTCAGGACAAAGAGAGAGTTCTTAGAACACATTCAGCTTGCCACAGAACAATACGGACAGCGTCTTCAGGACACCCCCTACGAACATTTCAAGACACCGCGAGAGTTCTTAGAACACTTTTAACTTGAAAACGAACAATACGGACATCGTCCTCAGAACACCCCCATTTTGTTTATTTGCGAACATTTCAGGACACCGCAAGAGTACGGACAGCGTCCTCAGAACACCCCCATTTTGTTTATTTACGAACATTTCAGGACACAGCGAGAGTTCTTAGAACACATTCAGCTTACCACAGAACAATTCGGACAGCGTCTTCAGGACACCCCCTACGAACATTTCAGGACACCGCGTGAGTTCTTAGAACACACCCCCATTTTGTTCATTTGCGAACATTTCAGGACACCGCAAGAGTTCTTAGAACACATTCAGCTTGCCACAGAACAATACGGACAGCGTCTTCAGGACACCCCCTACGAACATTTGATTAAACCGAGTGAGCTCTTAGAACACACTCCCATTTTGTTTATCTGCAAACATTTCAGGACACCGCGAGAGTTCTTAGAAAACATTCAGCTTGCCGCAGAACAATACGGACAGCGTCTTCCTGGACACCCCCTACGAACATTTCAGGACACAGCGAGAGTTCTTAGAACACTTTCAACTTGACAAAGAACAATACGGACAGCGTCCTCAAAATACCCCCATTTTGTTTATTTGCAAACATTTCAGGACACCGCAAGAGTTCTTAGAACACATTCAGCTTTCCACAGAGCGTTACGGACAGCGTCTTCAGGACATCCCCTACGAACATTTGAGGACACCGCGTGAGCTCTTAAAACACACCCCCATTTTGTTTATTTGCGAACATTCCAGGACACTGCAAGAGTTCTTAGAACACTTTCAACTTGCCAGAGAACAATACGGACAGCATCTTCAGGACACCCCTACGAACATTTCAGGACACTGCGAGAGTTCTTAGAACCCTTTCAACATGACAACGAACAATATGGACAGCGTCCTCAGAACACCCCCATCATGTTTATTTCCGAACATTTCAGGACACCGCGAGAGTTCTTAGAACACTTTCAACTTGCCAGAGAACAATACGAACGGCGTCTTCAGGACACCCCCTATAAACATTTCAGGACAATGCGAGAGTTCTTAGAACACTTTCAACTTGTTGACAAACAATACAGACAGCGTCCTCAGAACACCCCCATTTTGTTTATTTGCGAACATTTCAGGACACCGCGAGAGTACGGACAGCGTCCTCAGAAAACCCTCATTTTTTTTATTTACCAACATTTCAGGACACCGCGAGAGTTCTTAGAAAACATTCAGCTTGCCACAGAACAATACGGACAGCGTCTTCAGGACACCCCTACGAACATTTGAGGACACCACGTTAGTTCTTAGAACACACCCCCATTTTGTTCATTTGCAAACATTTCAGGACACCGCAAGAGTTCTTAGAATACATTCAGCTTGCCACAGAACAATACGGACAGCGTCTTCAGGACTCCCCCTACGAACATTTGAGGACACTGCGAGAGTCCTTAGAACACTTTCAACTTGACAACGAACAATACGGACAGCATCCTCAGAACACCCCCGTTTTGTTTATTTACGAACATTTCAGGACACCGCAAGAGTTTTTAGAACACATTCAGCTTGCCACAGAACAATACAGACAGCATCTTCAGGACACCCCCTTCGAACATTTGAGGACACCATGTGAGTTCTTAGAACACACCCCCATTTTGTTCATTTGCGAACATTTCAGGATACCGCGAGAGTTCTTAGAACACATTCAGCTTGTCACACAGAACAATACGGACAGCGTCTTCAGGACACCCCCTACGAACATTTCAGGACACTGTGTGAGTTCTTAGAACACACCCCCATTTTGTTCATTTGCAAACATTTCAGGACACCGCGAGAGTTCTTAGAACACATTCAGCTTGCCACAGAACAATACGGACAGCGTCTTCAGGACACCCCCTATGAACATTGGAGGACACTGCATGAGTTCTTAGAACACACCCCCATTTTGTTTATTTACGAACATTCCAGGACACCGTGCGAGTTCTTATAATACTTTCAACTTGCCAGAGAACAAAATGGGCAGCGTCTTCAGGACACCTCTACGAACATTTCAGGACACTGTGAGAGTTCTCAGAACACTTTCAATACTTTCAATGACAACAAACAATACGTACAGCGTCCTCATAACACCCCCATTTTGTTTATTTCCGAACATTTAAGGACGCCACGAGAGTTCTTAGGCCACATTCAGCTTGCCACAGAACAATACGGACAGCATCTTCAGGACACCCCCTACGAACATTTCAGGACACTGCGTGAGTTCTTAGAACACACCCCCATTTTGTTCATTTGCAAACATTTCAGGACACAGAACAATTTCAGGACACTGCGTGAGTTCTTAGAACACACCCCCATTTTGTTCATTTGCGAACATTTCAGGATACCGCGAGAGTTCTTAGAACACATTCAGCTTGCCACAGAACAATACGGACAGCATCTTCAGGACACCCCCTTTGAACATTTGAGGACACCGCGTGAGTTCTTAGAACACACCCCCATTTTGTTTATCTGCGAACATTTCAGGACACCGCAAGAGTTCTTAGAACACATTCAGCTTGCCACAGAACAATACGGACAGCGTCTTCAGGACACCCCCTACGAACATTTCAGGACACTGCGAGAGTTCTTAGAACACTTTGAACTTGACAACGAACAATATGGACGGCGTCCTCAGAACACCCCCATTTTGTTTATTTGCGAACATTTCAGGACACCGCGAGAGTTCTTAGAACACATTCAGCTTGCCACAGAACAATACGGACAGCGTCTTCAGGACACCCCCTACGAACATTTCAGGACACTGCGTGAGTTCTTAGAACACACCCCCATTTTGTTCATTTGAGAACATTTCAGGAAACCGTGAGACTTCTTAGAACACATTCAGTTTGCCACAGGACAATATGGACAGCGTCTTCAGGAAACCCCCTACGAACATTTGAGGACACCGCGTGAGTTCTTAGAACACACCGCCATTTTGTTTATCTGCGAACATTTCAGGACAAAGAGAGAGTTCTTAGAACACATTCAGCTTGCCACAGAACAATACGGACAGCGTCTTCAGGACACCCCCTACGAACATTTCAAGACACAGCGAGAGTTCTTAGAACACTTTTAACTTGAAAACGAACAATACGGACATCGTCCTCAGAACACCCCCATTTTGTTTATTTGCGAACATTTCAGGACACCGCAAGAGTACGGACAGCGTCCTCAGAACACCCCCATTTTGTTTATTTACGAACATTTCAGGACACACCGAGAGTTCTTAGAACACATTCAGCTTACCACAGAACAATTCGGACAGCGTCTTCAGGACACCCCCTACGAACACTTCAGGACAACGCGTGAGTTCTTAGAACACACCCCCATTTTGTTCATTTGCGAACATTTCAGGACCCGTGAGAGTTCTTAGAACACATTCAGCTTGCCACAGAACAATACGGACAGCGTCTTCAGGACACCCCCTACGAACATTTGATTAAACCGAGTGAGTTCTTAGAACACACTCCCATTTTGTTTGTCTGCAAACATTTCAGGACATTGCGAGAGTTCTTAGAAAACATTCAGCTTGCCGCAGAACAATACGGACAGCGTCTTCCTGGACACCCCCTACGAACATTTCAGGACACAGCGAGAGTTCTTAGAACACTTTCAACTTGACAACGAACAATACGGACAGCGTCCTCAAAATACCCCCATTTTGTTTATTTGCAAACATTTCAGGACACCGCAAGAGTTCTTAGAACACATTCAGCTTTCCACAGAACGTTACGGACAGCGTCTTCAGGACATCCCCTACGAACATTTGAGGACACCGCGTGAGCTCTTAAAACACACCCCCATTTTGTTTATTTGCGAACGTTCCAGGACACCGCAAGAGTTCTTATAACACTTTCAACTTGCCAGAGAACAATACGGACAGCGTCTTCACGACACCCCTACGAACATTTCAGGACACTGTGAGAGTTCTTAGAACACTTTCAACTTGACAACGAACAATACGGACAGCATCCTCAGAACACCCCCATTTTGTTTATTTACGAACATTTCAGGACACCGCGAGAGTTCTTAGAACACATTCAGCTTGCCACAGAACAATACGGTTAGCGTCTTCAGGACACCCCCTACGAACATTTCAGGACACTGCGTGAGTTCTTAGAACACACCCCCATTTTGTTCATTTGAGAACATTTCAGGAAACCGTGAGAGTTCTTAGAACACATTCAGTTTGCCACAGGACAATACGGACAGCGTCTTCAGGAAACCCCCTACGAACATTTGAGGACACCGCGTGAGTTCTTAGAACACACCGCCATTTTGTTTATCTGCGAACATTTCAGGACAAAGAGAGAGTTCTTAGAACACATTCAGCTTGCCACAGAACAATACGGACAACGTCTTCAGGACACCCCCTACGAACATTTGATTAAACCGAGTGAGTTCTTAGAACACACTCCCATTTTGTTTATCTGCAAACATTTCAGGACACCGCGAGAGTTCTTAGAAAACATTCAGCTTGCCGCAGAACAATACGGACAGCGTCTTCCTGGACACCCCCTACGAACATTTCAGGACACAGCGAGAGCTCTTAGAACACTTTCAACTTGACAACGAACAATACGGACAGTGTCTTAGGACCCCTCTACGAACATTTCAGGACACCGCAAGAGTTCTTAGAACACTTTCAACTTGACAACGAACAATACGGACAGCGTCCTCAGAACACCCCATTTTGTTTATTTGCGAACATTTCAGGACACCGCGAGAGTTCTTAGAACACATTCAGCTTGCCACAGAACAATACGGACAGCATCTTCAGGACACCCCCTATGAGCATTTGAGGACACCGCGTGAGTTCTTAGAACACACCCCCATTTTGTTTATTTGCGAACATTCCAAGACACCGCAAGAGTTCTTATAACACTTTCAACTTGCCAGAGAACAATACGGACAGCGTCTTCACGACACCCCTACGAACATTTCAGGACACTGTGAGAGTTCTTAGAACACTTTCAACTTGACAACGAACAATACGGACAGCATCCTCAGAACACCCCCATTTTGTTTATTTACGAACATTTCAGGACACCGCGAGAGTTCTTAGAACACATTCAGCTTGCCACAGAACAATACGGTTAGCGTCTTCAGGACACCCCCTACGAACATTTCAGGACACTGCGTGAGTTCTTAGAACACACCCCCATTTTGTTCATTTGAGAACATTTCAGGAAACCGTGAGAGTTCTTAGAACACATTCAGTTTGCCACAGGACAATACGGACAGCGTCTTCAGGAAACCCCCTACGAACATTTGAGGACACCGCGTGAGTTCTTAGAACACACCGCCATTTTGTTTATCTGCGAACATTTCAGGACAAAGAGAGAGTTCTTAGAACACATTCAGCTTGCCACAGAACAATACGGACAACGTCTTCAGGACACCCCCTACGAACATTTCAAGACACCGCGAGTGTTCTTAGAACACTTTTAACTTGAAAACGAACAATACGGACATCGTCCTCAGAACACCCCCATTTTGTTTATTTGCGAACATTTCAGGACACCGCAAGAGTACGGACAGCGTCCTCAGAACACCCCCATTTTGTTTATTTACGAACATTTCAGGACACAGCGAGAGTTCTTAGAACACATTCAGCTTACCACAGAACAATTCAGACAGCGTCTTCAGGACACCCCCTACGAACATTTCAGGACACCGCGTGAGTTCTTAGAACACACCCCCATTTTGTTCATTTGCGAACATTTCAGGACACCGCGAGAGTTCTTAGAACAAATTCAGCTTGCCACAGAACAATACGGACAGCGTCTTCAGGACACCCCCTACGAACATTTGATTAAACCGAGTGAGTTCTTAGAACACACTCCCATTTTGTTTATCTGCAAACATTTCAGGACACCGCGAGAGTTCTTAGAAAACATTCAGCTTGCCGCAGAACAATACGGACAGCGTCTTCCTGGACACCCCCTACGAACATTTCAGGACACAGCGAGAGCTCTTAGAACACTTTCAACTTGACAACGAACAATACGGACAGCGTCCTCAAAATACCCCCATTTTGTTTATTTGCAAACATTTCAGGACACCGCAAGAGTTCTTAGAACACATTCAGCTTTCCACAGAACGTTACGGACAGCGTCTTCAGGACATCCCCTACGAACATTTGAGGACACCGCGTGAGCTCTTAAAACACACCCCCATTTTGTTTATTTGCGAACATTCCAGGACACTGCAAGAGTTCTTAGAACACTTTCAACTTGCCAGAGAACAATAAGGACAGCATCTTCAGGACACCCCTACGAACATTTCAGGACACTGCGAGAGTTCTTAGAACACTTTCAACATGACAACGAACAATACGGACAGCGTCCTCAGAACACCCCCATCATGTTTATTTCCGAACATTTCAGGACACCGCGAGAGTTCTTAGAACACTTTCAACTTGCCAGAGAACAATACGAACGGCGTCTTCAGGACACCCCCTATAAACATTTCAGGACAATGCGAGAGTTCTTAGAACACTTTCAACTTGTTGACAAACAATACAGACAGCGTCCTCAGAACACCCCCATTTTGTTTATTTGCGAACATTTCAGGACACCGCGAGAGTACAGACAGTGTCCTCAGAACACCCTCATTTTGTTTATTTACCAACATTTCAGGACACCGCGAGAGTTCTTAGAAAACATTCAGCTTGCCACAGAACAATACGGACAGCGTCTTCAGGACACCCCTACGAACATTTGAGGACACCACGTTAGTTCTTAGAACACACCCCCATTTTGTTCATTTGCAAACATTTCAGGACACCGCAAGATTTCTTAGAATACATTCAGCTTGCCACAGAACAATACGGACAGCGTCTTCAGGACTCCCCCTACGAACATTTGAGGACACTGCGAGAGTCCTTAGAACACTTTCAACTTGACAACGAACAATACGGACAGCATCCTCAGAACACCCCCGTTTTGTTTATTTACGAACATTTCAGGACACCGCAAGAGTTTTTAGAACACATTCAGCTTGCCACAGAACAATACAGGCAGCATCTTCAGGACACCCCCTTCGAACATTTGAGGACACCATGTGAGTTCTTAGAACACACCCCCATTTTGTTCATTTGCGAACATTTCAGGATACCGCGAGAGTTCTTAGAACACATTCAGCTTGTCACACAGAACAATACGGACAGCGTCTTCAGGACACCCCCTACGAACATTTCAGGACACTGTGTGAGTTCTTAGAACACACCCCCATTTTGTTCATTTGCAAACATTTCAGGACACCGCGAGAGTTCTTAGAACACATTCAGCTTGCCACAGAACAATACGGACAGCGTCTTCAGGACACCCCCTATGAACATTGGAGGACACTGCATGAGTTCTTAGAACACACCCCCATTTTGTTTATTTACGAACATTCCAGGACACCGTGCGAGTTCTTATAATACTTTCAACTTGCCAGAGAACAAAATGGGCAGCGTCTTCAGGACACCTCTACGAACATTTCAGGACACTGTGAGAGTTCTCAGAACACTTTCAATACTTTCAATGACAACAAACAATACGTACAGCGTCCTCATAACACCCCCATTTTGTTTATTTCCGAACATTTAAGGACGCCACGAGAGTTCTTAGGCCACATTCAGCTTGCCACAGAACAATACGGACAGCATCTTCAGGACACCCCCTACGAACATTTCAGGACACTGCGTGAGTTCTTAGAACACACCCCCATTTTGTTCATTTGCAAACATTTCAGGACACAGAACAATTTCAGGACACTGCGTGAGTTCTTAGAACACACCCCCATTTTGTTCATTTGCGAACATTTCAGGATACCGCGAGAGTTCTTAGAACACATTCAGCTTGCCACAGAACAATACGGACAGCATCTTCAGGACACCCCCTTTGAACATTTGAGGACACCGCGTGAGTTCTTAGAACACACCCCCATTTTGTTTATCTGCGAACATTTCAGGACACCGCAAGAGTTCTTAGAACACATTCAGCTTGCCACAGAACAATACGGACAGCGTCTTCAGGACACCCCCTACGAACATTTCAGGACACTGCGAGAGTTCTTAGAACACTTTGAACTTGACAACGAACAATATGGACGGCGTCCTCAGAACACCCCCATTTTGTTTATTTGCGAACATTTCAGGACACCGCGAGAGTTCTTAGAACACATTCAGCTTGCCACAGAACAATACGGACAGCGTCTTCAGGACACCCCCTACGAACATTTCAGGACACTGCATGAGTTCTTAGAACACACCCCCATTTTGTTCATTTGAGAACATTTCAGGAAACCGTGAGACTTCTTAGAACACATTCAGTTTGCCACAGGACAATATGGACAGCGTCTTCAGGAAACCCCCTACGAACATTTGAGGACACCGCGTGAGTTCTTAGAACACACCGCCATTTTGTTTATCTGCGAACATTTCAGGACAAAGAGAGAGTTCTTAGAACACATTCAGCTTGCCACAGAACAATACGGACAGTGTCTTCAGGACACCCCCTACGAACATTTCAAGACACAGCGAGAGTTCTTAGAACACTTTTAACTTGAAAACGAACAATACGGACATCGTCCTCAGAACACCCCCATTTTGTTTATTTGCGAACATTTCAGGACACCGCAAGAGTACGGACAGCGTCCTCAGAACACCCCCATTTTGTTTATTTACGAACATTTCAGGACACACCGCGAGTTCTTAGAACACATTCAGCTTACCACAGAA
Organism: Ambystoma mexicanum; assembly: GCF_040938575.1. Taxonomy (NCBI): domain Eukaryota; kingdom Metazoa; phylum Chordata; class Amphibia; order Caudata; family Ambystomatidae; genus Ambystoma; species Ambystoma mexicanum. Next base: position 290,286,264 of record NC_090933.1, on the reverse strand, counting down.
CAATTCGGACAGCGTCTTCAGGACACCCCCTACGAACACTTCAGGACAACGCGTGAGTTCTTAGAACACACCCCCATTTTGTTCATTTGCGAACATTTCAGGACCCGTGAGAGTTCTTAGAACACATTCAGCTTGCCACAGAACAATACGGACAGCGTCTTCAGGACACCCCCTACGAACATTTGATTAAACCGAGTGAGTTCTTAGAACACACTCCCATTTTGTTTGTCTGCAAACATTTCAGGACATTGCGAGAGTTCTTAGAAAACATTCAGCTTGCCGCAGAACAATACGGACAGCGTCTTCCTGGACACCCCCTACGAACATTTCAGGACACAGCGAGAGTTCTTAGAACACTTTCAACTTGACAACGAACAATACGGACAGCGTCCTCAAAATACCCCCATTTTGTTTATTTGCAAACATTTCAGGACACCGGAAGAGTTCTTAGAACACATTCAGCTTTCCACAGAACGTTACGGACAGCGTCTTCAGGACATCCCCTACGAACATTTGAGGACACCGCGTGAGCTCTTAAAACACACCCCCATTTTGTTTATTTGCGAACGTTCCAGGACACCGCAAGAGTTCTTATAACACTTTCAACTTGCCAGAGAACAATACGGACAGCGTCTTCACGACACCCCTACGAACATTTCAGGACACTGTGAGAGTTCTTAGAACACTTTCAACTTGACAACGAACAATACGGACAGCATCCTCAGAACACCCCCATTTTGTTTATTTACGAACATTTCAGGACACCGCGAGAGTTCTTAGAACACATTCAGCTTGCCACAGAACAATACGGTTAGCGTCTTCAGGACACCCCCTACGAACATTTCAGGACACTGCGTGAGTTCTTAGAACACACCCCCATTTTGTTCATTTGAGAACATTTCAGGAAACCGTGAGAGTTCTTAGAACACATTCAGTTTGCCACAGGACAATACGGACAGCGTCTTCAGGAAACCCCCTACGAACATTTGAGGACACCGCGTGAGTTCTTAGAACACACCGCCATTTTGTTTATCTGCGAACATTTCAGGACAAAGAGAGAGTTCTTAGAACACATTCAGCTTGCCACAGAACAATACGGACAACGTCTTCAGGACACCCCCTACGAACATTTGATTAAACCGAGTGAGTTCTTAGAACACACTCCCATTTTGTTTATCTGCAAACATTTCAGGACACCGCGAGAGTTCTTAGAAAACATTCAGCTTGCCGCAGAACAATACGGACAGCGTCTTCCTGGACACCCCCTACGAACATTTCAGGACACAGCGAGAGCTCTTAGAACACTTTCAACTTGACAACGAACAATACGGACAGTGTCTTAGGACCCCTCTACGAACATTTCAGGACACCGCAAGAGTTCTTAGAACACTTTCAACTTGACAACGAACAATACGGACAGCGTCCTCAGAACACCCCATTTTGTTTATTTGCGAACATTTCAGGACACCGCGAGAGTTCTTAGAACACATTCAGCTTGCCACAGAACAATACGGACAGCATCTTCAGGACACCCCCTATGAGCATTTGAGGACACCGCGTGAGTTCTTAGAACACACCCCCATTTTGTTTATTTGCGAACATTCCAAGACACCGCAAGAGTTCTTATAACACTTTCAACTTGCCAGAGAACAATACGGACAGCGTCTTCACGACACCCCTACGAACATTTCAGGACACTGTGAGAGTTCTTAGAACACTTTCAACTTGACAACGAACAATACGGACAGCATCCTCAGAACACCCCCATTTTGTTTATTTACGAACATTTCAGGACACCGCGAGAGTTCTTAGAACACATTCAGCTTGCCACAGAACAATACGGTTAGCGTCTTCAGGACACCCCCTACGAACATTTCAGGACACTGCGTGAGTTCTTAGAACACACCCCCATTTTGTTCATTTGAGAACATTTCAGGACACCGCGAGAGTTCTTAGAACACATTCAGTTTGCCACAGGACAATACGGACAGCGTCTTCAGGAAACCCCCTACGAACATTTGAGGACACCGCGTGAGTTCTTAGAACACACCGCCATTTTGTTTATCTGCGAACATTTCAGGACAAAGAGAGAGTTCTTAGAACACATTCAGCTTGCCACAGAACAATACGGACAACGTCTTCAGGACACCCCCTACGAACATTTCAAGACACCGCGAGTGTTCTTAGAACACTTTTAACTTGAAAACGAACAATACGGACATCGTCCTCAGAACACCCCCATTTTGTTTATTTGCGAACATTTCAGGACACCGCAAGAGTACGGACAGCGTCCTCAGAACACCCCCATTTTGTTTATTTACGAACATTTCAGGACACAGCGAGAGTTCTTAGAACACATTCAGCTTACCACAGAACAATTCAGACAGCGTCTTCAGGACACCCCCTACGGACATTTCAGGACACCGCGTGAGTTCTTAGAACACACCCCCATTTTGTTCATTTGCGAACATTTCAGGACACCGCGAGAGTTCTTAGAACAAATTCAGCTTGCCACAGAACAATACGGACAGCGTCTTCAGGACACCCCCTACGAACATTTGATTAAACCGAGTGAGTTCTTAGAACACACTCCCATTTTGTTTATCTGCAAACATTTCAGGACACCGCGAGAGTTCTTAGAAAACATTCAGCTTGCCGCAGAACAATACGGACAGCGTCTTCCTGGACACCCCCTACGAACATTTCAGGACACAGCGAGAGCTCTTAGAACACTTTCAACTTGACAACGAACAATACGGACAGCGTCCTCAAAATACCCCCATTTTGTTTATTTGCAAACATTTCAGGACACCGCAAGAGTTCTTAGAACACATTCAGCTTTCCACAGAACGTTACGGACAGCGTCTTCAGGACATCCCCTACGAACATTTGAGGACACCGCGTGAGCTCTTAAAACACACCCCCATTTTGTTTATTTGCGAACATTCCAGGACACTGCAAGAGTTCTTAGAACACTTTCAACTTGCCAGAGAACAATAAGGACAGCATCTTCAGGACACCCCTACGAACATTTCAGGACACTGCGAGAGTTCTTAGAACACTTTCAACATGACAACGAACAATACGGACAGCGTCCTCAGAACACCCCCATCATGTTTATTTCCGAACATTTCAGGACACCGCGAGAGTTCTTAGAACACTTTCAACTTGCCAGAGAACAATACGAACGGCGTCTTCAGGACACCCCCTATAAACATTTCAGGACAATGCGAGAGTTCTTAGAACACTTTCAACTTGTTGACAAACAATACAGACAGCGTCCTCAGAACACCCCCATTTTGTTTATTTGCGAACATTTCAGGACACCGCGAGAGTACAGACAGTGTCCTCAGAACACCCTCATTTTGTTTATTTACCAACATTTCAGGACACCGCGAGAGTTCTTAGAAAACATTCAGCTTGCCACAGAACAATACGGACAGCGTCTTCAGGACACCCCTACGAACATTTGAGGACACCACGTTAGTTCTTAGAACACACCCCCATTTTGTTCATTTGCAAACATTTCAGGACACCGCAAGATTTCTTAGAATACATTCAGCTTGCCACAGAACAATACGGACAGCGTCTTCAGGACTCCCCCTACGAACATTTGAGGACACTGCGAGAGTCCTTAGAACACTTTCAACTTGACAACGAACAATACGGACAGCATCCTCAGAACACCCCCGTTTTGTTTATTTACGAACATTTCAGGACACCGCAAGAGTTTTTAGAACACATTCATCTTGCCACAGAACAATACAGACAGCATCTTCAGGACACCCCCTTCGAACATTTGAGGACACCATGTGAGTTCTTAGAACACACCCCCATTTTGTTCATTTGCGAACATTTCAGGATACCGCGAGAGTTCTTAGAACACATTCAGCTTGTCACACAGAACAATACGGACAGCGTCTTCAGGACACCCCCTACGAACATTTCAGGACACTGTGTGAGTTCTTAGAACACACCCCCATTTTGTTCATTTGGAAACATTTCAGGACACCGCGAGAGTTCTTAGAACACATTCAGCTTGCCACAGAACAATACGGACAGCGTCTTGGGGACACCCCCTATGAACATTGGAGGACACTGCATGAGTTCTTAGAACACACCCCCATTTTGTTTATTTGCGAACATTCCAAGACACCGCAAGAGTTCTTATAACACTTTCAACTTGCCAGAGAACAATACGGACAGCGTCTTCACGACACCCCTACGAACATTTCAGGACACTGTGAGAGTTCTTAGAACACTTTCAACTTGACAACGAACAATACGGACAGCATCCTCAGAACACCCCCATTTTGTTTATTTACGAACATTTCAGGACACCGCGAGAGTTCTTAGAACACATTCAGCTTGCCACAGAACAATACGGTTAGCGTCTTCAGGACACCCCCTACGAACATTTCAGGACACTGCGTGAGTTCTTAGAACACACCCCCATTTTGTTCATTTGAGAACATTTCAGGAAACCGTGAGAGTTCTTAGAACACATTCAGTTTGCCACAGGACAATACGGACAGCGTCTTCAGGAAACCCCCTACGAACATTTGAGGACACCGCGTGAGTTCTTAGAACACACCGCCATTTTGTTTATCTGCGAACATTTCAGGACAAAGAGAGAGTTCTTAGAACACATTCAGCTTGCCACAGAACAATACGGACAACGTCTTCAGGACACCCCCTACGAACATTTCAAGACACCGCGAGTGTTCTTAGAACACTTTTAACTTGAAAACGAACAATACGGACATCGTCCTCAGAACACCCCCATTTTGTTTATTTGCGAACATTTCAGGACACCGCAAGAGTACGGACAGCGTCCTCAGAACACCCCCATTTTGTTTATTTACGAACATTTCAGGACACAGCGAGAGTTCTTAGAACACATTCAGCTTACCACAGAACAATTCAGACAGCGTCTTCAGGACACCCCCTACGAACATTTCAGGACACCGCGTGAGTTCTTAGAACACACCCCCATTTTGTTCATTTGCGAACATTTCAGGACACCGCGAGAGTTCTTAGAACAAATTCAGCTTGCCACAGAACAATACGGACAGCGTCTTCAGGACACCCCCTACGAACATTTGATTAAACCGAGTGAGTTCTTAGAACACACTCCCATTTTGTTTATCTGCAAACATTTCAGGACACCGCGAGAGTTCTTAGAAAACATTCAGCTTGCCGCAGAACAATACGGACAGCGTCTTCCTGGACACCCCCTACGAACATTTCAGGACACAGCGAGAGCTCTTAGAACACTTTCAACTTGACAACGAACAATACGGACAGCGTCCTCAAAATACCCCCATTTTGTTTATTTGCAAACATTTCAGGACACCGCAAGAGTTCTTAGAACACATTCAGCTTTCCACAGAACGTTACGGACAGCGTCTTCAGGACATCCCCTACGAACATTTGAGGACACCGCGTGAGCTCTTAAAACACACCCCCATTTTGTTTATTTGCGAACATTCCAGGACACTGCAAGAGTTCTTAGAACACTTTCAACTTGCCAGAGAACAATAAGGACAGCATCTTCAGGACACCCCTACGAACATTTCAGGACACTGCGAGAGTTCTTAGAACACTTTCAACATGACAACGAACAATACGGACAGCGTCCTCAGAACACCCCCATCATGTTTATTTCCGAACATTTCAGGACACCGCGAGAGTTCTTAGAACACTTTCAACTTGCCAGAGAACAATACGAACGGCGTCTTCAGGACACCCCCTATAAACATTTCAGGACAATGCGAGAGTTCTTAGAACACTTTCAACTTGTTGACAAACAATACAGACAGCGTCCTCAGAACACCCCCATTTTGTTTATTTGCGAACATTTCAGGACACCGCGAGAGTACAGACAGTGTCCTCAGAACACCCTCATTTTGTTTATTTACCAACATTTCAGGACACCGCGAGAGTTCTTAGAAAACATTCAGCTTGCCACAGAACAATACGGACAGCGTCTTCAGGACACCCCTACGAACATTTGAGGACACCACGTTAGTTCTTAGAACACACCCCCATTTTGTTCATTTGCAAACATTTCAGGACACCGCAAGATTTCTTAGAATACATTCAGCTTGCCACAGAACAATACGGACAGCGTCTTCAGGACTCCCCCTACGAACATTTGAGGACACTGCGAGAGTCCTTAGAACACTTTCAACTTGACAACGAACAATACGGACAGCATCCTCAGAACACCCCCGTTTTGTTTATTTACGAACATTTCAGGACACCGCAAGAGTTTTTAGAACACATTCAGCTTGCCACAGAACAATACAGGCAGCATCTTCAGGACACCCCCTTCGAACATTTGAGGACACCATGTGAGTTCTTAGAACACACCCCCATTTTGTTCATTTGCGAACATTTCAGGATACCGCGAGAGTTCTTAGAACACATTCAGCTTGTCACACAGAACAATACGGACAGCGTCTTCAGGACACCCCCTACGAACATTTCAGGACACTGTGTGAGTTCTTAGAACACACCCCCATTTTGTTCATTTGCAAACATTTCAGGACACCGCGAGAGTTCTTAGAACACATTCAGCTTGCCACAGAACAATACGGACAGCGTCTTCAGGACACCCCCTATGAACATTGGAGGACACTGCATGAGTTCTTAGAACACACCCCCATTTTGTTTATTTACGAACATTCCAGGACACCGTGCGAGTTCTTATAATACTTTCAACTTGCCAGAGAACAAAATGGGCAGCGTCTTCAGGACACCTCTACGAACATTTCAGGACACTGTGAGAGTTCTCAGAACACTTTCAATACTTTCAATGACAACAAACAATACGTACAGCGTCCTCATAACACCCCCATTTTGTTTATTTCCGAACATTTAAGGACGCCACGAGAGTTCTTAGGCCACATTCAGCTTGCCACAGAACAATACGGACAGCATCTTCAGGACACCCCCTACGAACATTTCAGGACACTGCGTGAGTTCTTAGAACACACCCCCATTTTGTTCATTTGCAAACATTTCAGGACACAGAACAATTTCAGGACACTGCGTGAGTTCTTAGAACACACCCCCATTTTGTTCATTTGCGAACATTTCAGGATACCGCGAGAGTTCTTAGAACACATTCAGCTTGCCACAGAACAATACGGACAGCATCTTCAGGACACCCCCTTTGAACATTTGAGGACACCGCGTGAGTTCTTAGAACACACCCCCATTTTGTTTATCTGCGAACATTTCAGGACACCGCAAGAGTTCTTAGAACACATTCAGCTTGCCACAGAACAATACGGACAGCGTCTTCAGGACACCCCCTACGAACATTTCAGGACACTGCGAGAGTTCTTAGAACACTTTGAACTTGACAACGAACAATATGGACGGCGTCCTCAGAACACCCCCATTTTGTTTATTTGCGAACATTTCAGGACACCGCGAGAGTTCTTAGAACACATTCAGCTTGCCACAGAACAATACGGACAGCGTCTTCAGGACACCCCCTACGAACATTTCAGGACACTGCGTGAGTTCTTAGAACACACCCCCATTTTGTTCATTTGAGAACATTTCAGGAAACCGTGAGACTTCTTAGAACACATTCAGTTTGCCACAGGACAATATGGACAGCGTCTTCAGGAAACCCCCTACGAACATTTGAGGACACCGCGTGAGTTCTTAGAACACACCGCCATTTTGTTTATCTGCGAACATTTCAGGACAAAGAGAGAGTTCTTAGAACACATTCAGCTTGCCACAGAACAATACGGACAGCGTCTTCAGGACACCCCCTACGAACATTTCAAGACACAGCGAGAGTTCTTAGAACACTTTTAACTTGAAAACGAACAATACGGACATCGTCCTCAGAACACCCCCATTTTGTTTATTTGCGAACATTTCAGGACACCGCAAGAGTACGGACAGCGTCCTCAGAACACCCCCATTTTGTTTATTTACGAACATTTCAGGACACACCGAGAGTTCTTAGAACACATTCAGCTTACCACAGAACAATTCGGACAGCGTCTTCAGGACACCCCCTACGAACACTTCAGGACAACGCGTGAGTTCTTAGAACACACCCCCATTTTGTTCATTTGCGAACATTTCAGGACCCGTGAGAGTTCTTAGAACACATTCAGCTTGCCACAGAACAATACGGACAGCGTCTTCAGGACACCCCCTACGAACATTTGATTAAACCGAGTGAGTTCTTAGAACACACTCCCATTTTGTTTGTCTGCAAACATTTCAGGACATTGCGAGAGTTCTTAGAAAACATTCAGCTTGCCGCAGAACAATACGGACAGCGTCTTCCTGGACACCCCCTACGAACATTTCAGGACACAGCGAGAGTTCTTAGAACACTTTCAACTTGACAACGAACAATACGGACAGCGTCCTCAAAATACCCCCATTTTGTTTATTTGCAAACATTTCAGGACACCGGAAGAGTTCTTAGAACACATTCAGCTTTCCACAGAACGTTACGGACAGCGTCTTCAGGACATCCCCTACGAACATTTGAGGACACCGCGTGAGCTCTTAAAACACACCCCCATTTTGTTTATTTGCGAACGTTCCAGGACACCGCAAGAGTTCTTATAACACTTTCAACTTGCCAGAGAACAATACGGACAGCGTCTTCACGACACCCCTACGAACATTTCAGGACACTGTGAGAGTTCTTAGAACACTTTCAACTTGACAACGAACAATACGGACAGCATCCTCAGAACACCCCCATTTTGTTTATTTACGAACATTTCAGGACACCGCGAGAGTTCTTAGAACACATTCAGCTTGCCACAGAACAATACGGTTAGCGTCTTCAGGACACCCCCTACGAACATTTCAGGACACTGCGTGAGTTCTTAGAACACACCCCCATTTTGTTCATTTGAGAACATTTCAGGAAACCGTGAGAGTTCTTAGAACACATTCAGTTTGCCACAGGACAATACGGACAGCGTCTTCAGGAAACCCCCTACGAACATTTGAGGACACCGCGTGAGTTCTTAGAACACACCGCCATTTTGTTTATCTGCGAACATTTCAGGACAAAGAGAGAGTTCTTAGAACACATTCAGCTTGCCACAGAACAATACGGACAACGTCTTCAGGACACCCCCTACGAACATTTGATTAAACCGAGTGAGTTCTTAGAACACACTCCCATTTTGTTTATCTGCAAACATTTCAGGACACCGCGAGAGTTCTTAGAAAACATTCAGCTTGCCGCAGAACAATACGGACAGCGTCTTCCTGGACACCCCCTACGAACATTTCAGGACACAGCGAGAGCTCTTAGAACACTTTCAACTTGACAACGAACAATACGGACAGTGTCTTAGGACCCCTCTACGAACATTTCAGGACACCGCAAGAGTTCTTAGAACACTTTCAACTTGACAACGAACAATACGGACAGCGTCCTCAGAACACCCCATTTTGTTTATTTGCGAACATTTCAGGACACCGCGAGAGTTCTTAGAACACATTCAGCTTGCCACAGAACAATACGGACAGCATCTTCAGGACACCCCCTATGAGCATTTGAGGACACCGCGTGAGTTCTTAGAACACACCCCCATTTTGTTTATTTGCGAACATTCCAAGACACCGCAAGAGTTCTTATAACACTTTCAACTTGCCAGAGAACAATACGGACAGCGTCTTCACGACACCCCTACGAACATTTCAGGACACTGTGAGAGTTCTTAGAACACTTTCAACTTGACAACGAACAATACGGACAGCATCCTCAGAACACCCCCATTTTGTTTATTTACGAACATTTCAGGACACCGCGAGAGTTCTTAGAACACATTCAGCTTGCCACAGAACAATACGGTTAGCGTCTTCAGGACACCCCCTACGAACATTTCAGGACACTGCGTGAGTTCTTAGAACACACCCCCATTTTGTTCATTTGAGAACATTTCAGGAAACCGTGAGAGTTCTTAGAACACATTCAGTTTGCCACAGGACAATACGGACAGCGTCTTCAGGAAACCCCCTACGAACATTTGAGGACACCGCGTGAGTTCTTAGAACACACCGCCATTTTGTTTATCTGCGAACATTTCAGGACAAAGAGAGAGTTCTTAGAACACATTCAGCTTGCCACAGAACAATACGGACAACGTCTTCAGGACACCCCCTACGAACATTTCAAGACACCGCGAGTGTTCTTAGAACACTTTTAACTTGAAAACGAACAATACGGACATCGTCCTCAGAACACCCCCATTTTGTTTATTTGCGAACATTTCAGGACACCGCAAGAGTACGGACAGCGTCCTCAGAACACCCCCATTTTGTTTATTTACGAACATTTCAGGACACAGCGAGAGTTCTTAGAACACATTCAGCTTACCACAGAACAATTCAGACAGCGTCTTCAGGACACCCCCTACGAACATTTCAGGACACCGCGTGAGTTCTTAGAACACACCCCCATTTTGTTCATTTGCGAACATTTCAGGACACCGCGAGAGTTCTTAGAACAAATTCAGCTTGCCACAGAACAATACGGACAGCGTCTTCAGGACACCCCCTACGAACATTTGATTAAACCGAGTGAGTTCTTAGAACACACTCCCATTTTGTTTATCTGCAAACATTTCAGGACACCGCGAGAGTTCTTAGAAAACATTCAGCTTGCCGCAGAACAATACGGACAGCGTCTTCCTGGACACCCCCTACGAACATTTCAGGACACAGCGAGAGCTCTTAGAACACTTTCAACTTGACAACGAACAATACGGACAGCGTCCTCAAAATACCCCCATTTTGTTTATTTGCAAACATTTCAGGACACCGCAAGAGTTCTTAGAACACATTCAGCTTTCCACAGAACGTTACGGACAGCGTCTTCAGGACATCCCCTACGAACATTTGAGGACACCGCGTGAGCTCTTAAAACACACCCCCATTTTGTTTATTTGCGAACATTCCAGGACACTGCAAGAGTTCTTAGAACACTTTCAACTTGCCAGAGAACAATAAGGACAGCATCTTCAGGACACCCCTATGAACATTTCAGGACACTGCGAGAGTTCTTAGAACACTTTCAACATGACAACGAACAATACGGACAGCGTCCTCAGAACACCCCCATCATGTTTATTTCCGAACATTTCAGGACACCGCGAGAGTTCTTAGAACACTTTCAACTTGCCAGAGAACAATACGAACGGCGTCTTCAGGACACCCCCTATAAACATTTCAGGACAATGCGAGAGTTCTTAGAACACTTTCAACTTGTTGACAAACAATACAGACAGCGTCCTCAGAACACCCCCATTTTGTTTATTTGCGAACATTTCAGGACACCGCGAGAGTACAGACAGTGTCCTCAGAACACCCTCATTTTGTTTATTTACCAACATTTCAGGACACCGCGAGAGTTCTTAGAAAACATTCAGCTTGCCACAGAACAATACGGACAGCGTCTTCAGGACACCCCTACGAACATTTGAGGACACCACGTTAGTTCTTAGAACACACCCCCATTTTGTTCATTTGCAAACATTTCAGGACACCGCAAGATTTCTTAGAATACATTCAGCTTGCCACAGAACAATACGGACAGCGTCTTCAGGACTCCCCCTACGAACATTTGAGGACACTGCGAGAGTCCTTAGAACACTTTCAACTTGACAACGAACAATACGGACAGCATCCTCAGAACACCCCCGTTTTGTTTATTTACGAACATTTCAGGACACCGCAAGAGTTTTTAGAACACATTCAGCTTGCCACAGAACAATACAGACAGCATCTTCAGGACACCCCCTTCGAACATTTGAGGACACCATGTGAGTTCTTAGAACACACCCCCATTTTGTTCATTTGCGAACATTTCAGGATACCGCGAGAGTTCTTAGAACACATTCAGCTTGTCACACAGAACAATACGGACAGCGTCTTCAGGACACCCCCTACGAACATTTCAGGACACTGTGTGAGTTCTTAGAACACACCCCCATTTTGTTCATTTGGAAACATTTCAGGACACCGCGAGAGTTCTTAGAACACATTCAGCTTGCCACAGAACAATACGGACAGCGTCTTGGGGACACCCCCTATGAACATTGGAGGACACTGCATGAGTTCTTAGAACACACCCCCATTTTGTTTATTTACGAACATTCCAGGACAACACGAGAGTTCTTAGACCACATTCAGCTTGCCACAGAACAATACGGACAGCGTCTTAGGACACCCTCTACGAACATTTCAGTACACCGCAAGAGTTCTTAGAACACTTTCAACTTGACAACAAACAATACGGACAGCGTCCTCAGAACACCCCCATTTTGTTTATTTGCGAACATTTCAGGACACCGCAAGAGTTCTTAGAACACATTGAGCTTGCCACAGAACAATACGGACAGCATCTTCAGGACACCCCCTATGAACATTTGAGGACACCGCGTGAGTTCTTAGAACACACCCCCATTTTGTTCATTTGCAAACATTTCAGGACACCGCGAGAGTTCTTAGAACACATTCAGCTTGCCACAGAACAATACGGACAGCGTCTTCAGGACACCCCCTACGAACAATTCAGGACACTGCGAGAGTTCTTAGAACACTTTCAACTTGACAACGAACAATACGGACAGCATCCTCAGAACACCCCCATTTTGTTTATTTACGAACATTTCAGGACACCGCGAGAGTTCTTAGAACACATTCAGCTTGCCACAGACCAATACGGACAGCGTCTTCAGGACACCCCCTACGAACATTTCAGGACACTGCGTGAGTTCTTAGAACACACCCCCATTTTGTTCATTTGTGAACATTTCAGGATACCGCGAGAGTTCTTAGAACACATTCAGCTTGCCACAGAACAATACAGACAGCATCTTCAGGACACCCCCTTCGAACATTTGAGGACACCGCATGAGTTCTTAGAACACGCCCCCATTTTGTTTATCTGCGAACATTTCAGGACACCGCAAGCGTTCTTAGAACACATTCAGCTTGCCACAGAACAATACGGACAGCGCCTTCAGGACACCCCCTACGAACATTTCAGGACACTGCGAGAGTTCTTAGAACACTTTCAACTTGAGAACGAACAATACGGACAGCGTCCTCAGAACACCCCCATTTTGTTTATTTGCGAACATTTCAAGACCCCGCGAGAGTTCTTAGAACACATTCAGCTTGCCACAGAACAATACGGACAGCATCTTCAGGACAACCCCTACAAACATTTCAGGACACTGCGTGAGTTCTTAGAACACACCCCCATTTTGTTCATTTGCGAACATTTCAGGATACCGCGAGAGTTCTTAGAACACATTCAGCTTGCCACAGAACAATACAGACAGCATCTTCAGGGCACCCCCTTCGAACATTTGAGGACACCGCGTGAGTTCTTAGAACACACCCCCATTTTGTTTATCTGCGAACATTTCAGGACACCGCAAGAGTTCTTAGAACACATTCAGCTTGCCACAGAACAATACGGACAGCATCTTCAGGAAACCCCCTATGAACATTTGAGGACACCGCGTGAGTTCTTAGAACACACCCCCATTTTGTTCATTTGTGAACATTTCAGGACACCGCGAGAGTTCTTAGAACACATTCAGCTTGCCACAGAACAATACGGACAGTGTCTTAGGACCCCTCTACGAACATTTCAGGACACCGCGAGAGTTCTTAGAACACTTTCAACTTGACAACGAACAATACGGACAGCGTCCTCAGAACACCCCCATTTTGTTTATTTGCGAACATTTCAGGACACCGCGAGAGTTCTTAGAACACATTGAGCTTGCCACAGAACAATACGGACAGCGTCTTCAGAACACCCCTACGAACATTTCAGGACACTGTGAGAGTTCTTAGAACACTTTCAACTTGACAACGAACAATACGGACAGCATCCTCAGAACACCCACATTTTGTTTATTTACGGACATTTCAGGCCACCGCGAGAGTTCTTAGAACACATTCAGCTTGCCACAGAACAATACTGACAGCGTCTTCAGGACACCCCCTACGAACATTTCAGGACACTGCGTGAGTTCTTAGAACACACCCCCATTTTGTTCATTTGCGAACATTTCAGGAAACCGTGAGAGTTCTTAGAACACATTCAGTTTACCACAGAACAATACGGACAGCGTCTTCAGGAAACCCCCTACGAACATTTGAGGACACCGCGTGAGTTCTTAGAACACACCGCCATTTTGTTTATCTGCGAACATTTCAGGACAAAGAGAGAGTTCTTAGAACACATTCAGCTTGCCACAGAACAATACGGACAGCGTCTTCAGGACACCCCCTACGAACATTTCAAGACACCGCGAGAGTTCTTAGAACACTTTTAACTTGAAAACGAACAATACGGACATTGTCCTCAGAACACCCCCATTTTGTTTATTTGCGAACATTTCAGGACACCGCAAGAGTACGGACAGCGTCCTCAGAACACCCCCATTTTGTTTATTTACGAACATTTCAGGACACAGCGAGAGTTCTTAGAACACATTCAGCTTACCACAGAACAATTCGGACAGCGTCTTCAGGACACCCCCTACGAACATTTCAGGACACCGCGTGAGTTCTTAGAACACACCCCCATTTTGTTCATTTGCGAACATTTCAGGACACCGCGAGAGTTCTTAGAACACATTCAGCTTGCCACAGAACAATAAGGACAGGGTCTTCAGGACACCCCCTACGAACATTTGATTAAACCGCGTGAGTTCTTAGAACACACCCCCATTTTGTTCATTTGCGAACATTTCAGGACACCGCGAGAGTTCTTAGAAAACATTCAGCTTGCCGCAGAACAATACGGACAGCGTCTTCCTGGACACCCCCTACGAACATTTCAGGACACAGCGAGAGTTCTTAGAACACTTTCAACTTGACAACGAACAATACGGACAGCGTCCTCAAAATACCCCCATTTTGTTTATTTGCAAACATTTCAGGACACCGCAAGAGTTGTTAGAACACATTCAGCTTTCCACAGAACGTTACGGACAGCGTCTTCAGGACATCCCCTACGAACATTTGAGGACACCGCGTGAGCTCTTAAAACACACCCCCATTTTGTTTATTTGCGAACATACCAGGACACTGCGAGAGTTCTTAGAACACTTTCAACTTGCCAGATAACAATACGGACAGCATCTTCAGGACACCCCTACGAACATTTCAGGACACTGCGAGAGTTCTTAGAACACTTTCAACATGACAACGAACAATACGGACAGCGTCCTCAGAACACCCCCATTATGTTTATTTCCGAACATTTCAGGACACCGCGAGAGTTCTTAGAACACTTTCAACTTGCCAGAGAACAATACGAACGGCGTCTTCAGGACACCCCCTATAAACATTTCAGGACAATGCGAGAGTTCTTAGAACACTTTCAACTTGTTGACAAACAATACAAACAGCGTCCTCAGAACACCCCCATTTTGTTTATTTGCGAACATTTCAGGACACCGCGAGAGTACGGACAGCGTCCTCAGAACACCCTCATTTTGTTTATTTACTAACATTTCAGGACACCGCGAGAGTTCTTAGAAAACATTCAGCTTGCCACAGAACAATACGGACAGCGTCTTCAGGACACCCCTACGAACATTTGAGGACACCACGTTAGTTCTTAGAACACACCCCCATTTTGTTCATTTGCAAACATTTCAGGACACCGCAAGAGTTCTTAGAATACATTCAGCTTGCCACAGAACAATACGGACAGCGTCTTCAGGACTCCCCCTACGAACATTTGAGGACACTGCGAGAGTCCTTAGAACACTTTCAACTTGACAACGAACAATACGGACAGCATCCTCAGAACACCCCCATTTTGTTTATTTACGAACATTTCAGGACACCGCAAGAGATTTTAGAACACATTCAGCTTGCCACAGAACAATACAGACAGCATCTTCAGGACTCCCCCTACGAACATTTGAGGACACTGCGAGAGTCCTTAGAACACTTTCAACTTGACAACGAACAATACGGACAGCATCCTCAGAACACCCCCATTTTGTTTATTTACAAACATTTCAGGACACCGCAAGAGATTTTAGAACACATTCAGCTTGCCACAGAACAATACAGACAGCATCTTCAGGACACCCCCTTCGAACATTTGAGGACACCATGTGAGTTCTTAGAACACACCCCCATTTTGTTCATTTGCGAACATTTCAGGATACCGCGAGAGTTCTTAGAACACATTCAGCTTGCCACAGAACAATACAGACAGCTTCTTCAGGACACCCCCTACGAACATTTCAGGACACTGCGAGAGTTCTTAGAACACTTTCAACTTGACAACGAACAATACGGACAGCGTCCTCAGAACACCCCCATTTTGTTTATTTGCGAACATTTCATGACACCGCGAGAGTTCTTAGAACACATTCAGCTTGCCACAGAACAATACAGACAGCTTCTTCAGGACACCCCCTACGAACATTTCAGGACACTGCGAGAGTTCTTAGAACACTTTCAACTTGACAACGAACAATACGGACAGCGTCCTCAGAACAGCCCCATTTTGTTTATTTGCGAACATTTCATGACACCGCGAGAGTTCTTAGAACACATTCAGCTTGCCACAGAACAATACGGACAGCGTCTTCAGGACAACCCCTACAAACATTTCAGGACACTGCGTGAGTTCTTAGAACACACCCCCATTTTGTTCATTTGCAAACATTTCAGGACACCGCGAGAGTTCTTAGAACACATTCAGCTTGCCACCGAACAATACGGACAGCGTCTTCTGGACACCCCCTATGAACATTGGAGGACACCGCGTGAGTTCTTAGAACACACCCCCATTTTGTTTATTTACGAACATTCCAGGACACCGTGCAAGTTCTTATAATACTTTCAACTTGCCAGAGAACAAAATGGGCAGCGTCTTCAGGACACCTCTACGAACATTTCAGGACACTGTGAGAGTTCTTAGAACACTTTCAATACTTTCAATGACAACAAACAATACGGACAGCGTCCTCATAACACCCCCTTTTTGTTTATTTCCGAACATTTCAGGACGCCACGAGAGTTATTAGACCACATTCAGTTTGCCACAGAACAATACGGACAGCATCTTCAGGACACCCCCTACGAACATTTCAGGACACTGCGTGAGTTCTTAGAACACACCCCCATTTTGTTCATTTGCAAACATTTCAGGACACAGAACAATTTCAGGACACTGTGTGAGTTCTTAGAACACACCCCCATTTTGTTCATTTGCAAACATTTCAGGACACCGCGAGAGTTCTTAGAACAATTTCAGCTTGCCACAGAACAATACGGACAGTGTCTTCAAGACACCCACTATGAACATTTCAGGACACTGTGAGAGTTCTTAGAACACATTCAACTTGACAACGAACAATAAGGACAGCGTCCTCAGAACACTCCCATTTTGTTTATTTGCGAACATTTCAGGACACCGCGAGAGTTCTTAGAACACATTCAGCTTGCCACAGAACAATACGGACAGCGTCTTCAGGACACCCCCTACGAACATTTCAGGACATTGCGTGAGTTCTTAGAACACACCCCCATTTTGTTCATTTGCGAACATTTCAGGATACCACGAGAGTTCTTAGAACACATTCAGCTTGCCACAGAACAATACGGACAGCATCTTCAGGACACCCCCTTCGAACATTTGAGGACACCGCGTGCGTTCTTAGAACACACCCCCATTTTGTGTATCTGCAAACATTTCAGGACACCGCAAGAGTTCTTAGAACACATTCAGCTTGCCACAGAACAATACGGACAGCGTCTTCAGGACACCCCCTACGAACATTTCAGGACACTGCGAGAGTTCTTAGAACACTTTCAACTTGACAACGAACAATGCGGGCGGCGTCCTCAGAACAACCCCATTTTGTTTATTTGCGAACATTTTAGGACACCGCTTGAGTTCTTAGAACACACCCCCATTTTGTATAATTTCGAACATTCCAGGACACCACAAGAGTTCTTATAACACATTCAGCTTGCCACAGAACAATACGGACACTGTCTTCAGGACACCCCCTACGAACATTTCAGGACACTGCGAGAGTTCTTAGAACACTTTCAACTTGACAACGAACAATACGGACAGCATCCTCAGAACACCCCCATTTTGTTTATTTACGAACATTTCAGGACACCGCAAGAGTTCTTAGAACACATTCAGCTTGCCACAGAACAATACGGACAGCGTCTTCAGGACACCCTCTATAAACATTGGAGGACACCGCGTGAGTTCTTAGAACACACCCCCATTTTGTTTCATTTTGAACATTTCAGGACACCGCAAGAGTTCTTAGAACACATTCAGCTTGCCACAGAACAATACGGACAGCGTCTTCAGGACACCCCCTACGAACATTTGAGGACACTGTGTGAGTTCTTAGAACACACCCCCATTTTGTTTATCTGCGAACATTTCAGGACACCGCAAGAGTTCTTAGAACACATTCAGCTTGCCACAGAACAATACGGACAGCGTCTTCAGGACACCCCCTACGAACATTTCAGGACACTGCGAGAGTTCTTAGAACACTTTCAACTTGACAACGAACAATACGGACAGCGTCCTCAGAACACCCCCATTTTGTTTATTTGCGAACATTTCAGGACACCGCGAGAGTTCTTAGAACACATTCAGCTTGCCACAGAACAATACAGACAGCTTCTTCAGGACACCCCCTACGAACATTTCAGGACACTGCGAGAGTTCTTAGAACACTTTCAACTTGACAACGAACAATACGGACAGCGTCCTCAGAACACCCCCATTTTGTTTATTTGCGAACATTTCATGACACCGCGAGAGTTCTTAGAACACATTCAGCTTGCCACAGAACAATACGGACAGCGTATTCAGGACAACCCCTACAAACATTTCAGGACACCGCGAGAGTTCTTAGAACACATTCAGCTTGCCACCGAACAATACGGACAGCGTCTTCTGGACACCCCCTATGAACATTGGAGGACACCGCGTGAGTTCTTAGAACACACCCCCATTTTGTTTATTTACGAACATTCCAGGACACCGTGCAAGTTCTTATAATACTTTCAACTTGCCAGAGAACAAAATGGGCAGCGTCTTCAGGACACCTCTACGAACATTTCACGACACTGTGAGAGTTCTTAGAACACTTTCAATACTTTCAATGACAACAAACAATACGGACAGCGTCCTCATAACACCCCCTTTTTGTTTATTTCCGAACATTTCAGGACGCCACGAGAGTTATTAGACCACATTCAGTTTGCCACAGAACAATACGGACAGCATCTTCAGGACACCCCCTACGAACATTTCAGGACACTGCGTGAGTTCTTAGAACACACCCCCATTTTGTTCATTTGCAAACATTTCAGGACACAGAACAATTTCAGGACACTGTGTGAGTTCTTAGAACACACCCCCATTTTGTTCATTTGCAAACATTTCAGGACACCGCGAGAGTTCTTAGAACAATTTCAGCTTGCCACAGAACAATACGGACAGTGTCTTCAAGACACCCACTATGAACATTTCAGGACACCGTGAGAGTTCTTAGAACACATTCAACTTGACAACGAACAATAAGGACAGCGTCCTCAGAACACTCCCATTTTGTTTATTTGCGAACATTTCAGGACACCGCGAGAGTTCTTAGAACACATTCAGCTTGCCACAGAACAATACGGACAGCGTCTTCAGGACACCCCCTACGAACATTTCAGGACATTGCGTGAGTTCTTAGAACACACCCCCATTTTGTTCATTTGCGAACATTTCAGGATACCACGAGAGTTCTTAGAACACATTCAGCTTGCCACAGAACAATACGGACAGCATCTTCAGGACACCCCCTTCGAACATTTGAGGACACCGCGTGCGTTCTTAGAACACACCCCCATTTTGTTTATCTGCGAACATTTCAGGACACCGCAAGAGTTCTTAGAACACATTCAGCTTGCCACAGAACAATACGGACAGCGTCTTCAGGACACCCCCTACGAACATTTCAGGACACTGCGAGAGTTCTTAGAACACTTTCAACTTGACAACGAACAATGCGGGCGGCGTCCTCAGAACAACCCCATTTTGTTTATTTGCGAACATTTTAGGACACCGCTTGAGTTCTTAGAACACACCCCCATTTTGTATAATTTCGAACATTCCAGGACACCACAAGAGTTCTTATAACACATTCAGCTTGCCACAGAACAATACGGACAGTGTCTTCAGGACACCCCCTACGAACATTTCAGGACACTGCGAGAGTTCTTAGAACACTTTCAACTTGACAACGAACAATACGGACAGCATCCTCAGAACACCCCCATTTTGTTTATTTACGAACATTTCAGGACACCGCAAGAGTTCTTAGAACACATTCAGCTTGCCACAGAACAATACGGACAGCGTCTTCAGGACACCCTCTATAAACATTGGAGGACACCGCGTGAGTTCTTAGAACACACCCCCATTTTGTTTCATTTTGAACATTCCAGGACACCGCAAGAGTTCTTATAACACATTCAGCTTGCCACAGAACAATACGGACAGCGTCTTCAGGACACCCCCTTCGAACATTTGAGGACACCGCGTGAGTTCTTAGAACACACCCCCATTTTGTTTATCTGCGAACATTTCAGGACACCGCAAGAGTTCTTAGAACACATTCAGCTTGCCACAGAACAATACGGACAGCGTCTTCAGGACACCCCCTACGAACATTTGAGGACACTGTGTGAGTTCTTAGAACACACCCCCATTTTGTTTATCTGCGAACATTTCAGGACACCGCAAGAGTTCTTAGAACACATTCAGCTTGCCACAGAACAATACGGACAGCGTCTTCAGGACACCCCCTACGAACATTTCAGGACACTGCGAGAGTTCTTAGAACACTTTCAACTTGACAACGAACAATACGGACAGCGTCCTCAGAACACCCCCATTTTGTTTATTTGCGAACATTTCAGGACACCGCGAGAGTTCTTAGAACACATTCAGCTTGCCACAGAACAATACGGACAGCGTCTTCAGGACACCCCCTAAAAACATTTCAGGACACTGCGTGAGTTCTTAGAACACACCCCCATTTTGTTCATTTGCGAACATTTCAGGACACCGCGAGAGTTCTTAGAACACATTCAGTTTGCCACAGAACAATACGGACAGCGTCTTCAGGAAACCCCCTACGAACATTTGAGGACACCCCGTGAGTTCTTAGAACACACCGCCATTTTGTTTATCTGCGAACATTTCAGGACAAAGAGAGAGTTCTTAGAACACATTCAGCTTGCCACAGAACAATACGGACAGCGTCTTTAGGACACCCCCTACGAACATTTCAAGACACCTCGAGAGTTCTTAGAACACTTTTAACTTGACAACGAACAATACGGACATCGTCCTCAGAACACCCCCATTTTGTTTATTTGCGAACATTTCAGGACACCGCGAGAGTACGGACAGCGTCCTCAGAACACCCCCATTTTGTTTATTTACGAACATTTCAGGACACAGCGAGAGTTCTTAGAACACATTCAGCTTACCACAGAACAATTCCGACAGCGTCTTCAGGACACCCCTACGAACATTTCAGGACACTGCGAGAGTTCTTAGAACACTTTCAACATGACAACGAACAATACGGACAGCGTCCTCAGAACACCCCCATTTTGTTTATTTCCGAAAATTTCAGGACACCGCGAGAGTTCTTAGAACACTTTCAACTTGCCAGAGAACAATACGAACGGCGTGTTCGGGACACCCCCTATAAACATTTCAGGACAATGCGAGAGTTCTTAGAACACTTTCAACTTGTTGACGAACAATACAGACAGCGTCCTCCGAACACCCCCATTTTGTTTATTTGCAAACATTTCAGGACACCGCGAGAGTACGGTGTCATGATCCGGTTTGGGAGGGGCCTTGAGGGGGGGTACTGTCATGATCTCTGCTTCCAAAAGGTCAGGGTTTTCCCAACTCCCTTTGGTAGCAGATCCATAACCCAGGTTCCGAGTGCCAACCAGTCCCAATTGGGACCTTTTGGACCCAGTCCTGGCGCCAGTGGCACCAGGCTCATAAATATGCCCAGTCCCAGCGCTGGAAGCGCCGGGCTCATAATGCTTGGGTGGACTTACCTGCAGCAGACCATGCTGCTTACTTGCCTGCCAGTTGAGTCTCTGATCCTCTTCTGTTTGGAACTACTTTTCCTGTTGGGTGGGGCAGGAGCCACTCCCTAGATTCAGAACACTGGAACTCTTCTGGAAAGCAGGAACTCTTTTCTTACCTAGGCGTGGCTGTGGAAGGAGACACCTAAGCACTACAGGAGGCTATTTAAACCACACCCGATGGATGAATCTTGCTTTGCGTTATTCTGCATCCTCAGCAGCAGAACGCTCATCGTGTCTTCTGCATCTGATCCTGGGCCTAGGGAAAAAGGCTTACCATTCTGAATCCAGTCTTCAGCAACACCTATAAAGACAAGAAAGAACAGGTTAGCATTACGGTCTTAAGTGACAGCTCTTCACTTACCTGGTCCATCGGCTGTCACCAACGCCTCGCGCTGCATTCTGGCATCTGAAAGACAAAGGCTTACCTACTCTTCGTGCGCTCCGGAGGTCTTCACACTGCATTCCGGCATCTGAAAGACAAAAGCTTACCAACTCTTCGCACGCTCCGGAGGCCTTCGGCGCTGCATCCCGCATCTGAAAGACAAAACAAGGTGCGTTTAAAGACATTGGGGAACTTTAATACTCACGTGCCATTACTCCTTTCCACATTTAACCCAGTGGGTATTCCGGCACCCTGCAGCCGCCCCGAACTTGTACCTGCAAAATAAAAAGACAGTTAGAGCGCATTGCGAAGCAGGCAACAAGCGCTTATTTACGTGCTTCCAGGCGCTTCTATTCATCACACGGGCTCCATCTTCAACTCACTTCAGCCCGCCATCCGCCATCGCCGGAACCCTGCAAAACAAGAGACATAATTACTAAAGACTTTAAAGACATTAGAATTACTCGAAACTTACCGTTCGTGCAGTAAACGACAGACAGCAGTCCTCTGAAGTCAAGAGGTCTGCTCCCCTTATCCAGTGAAGAAACTGGTTACAGCACCCTGCCTCGAGGCAGATGGAGAGCACGGCGTTCACTTACCTAAGGTAAGAGCGTTAACCTTTGGGGTTCTACAGGAGAAGAGAAAGGGAAGAAGAGAGAGACATTCAATAACCCAGTTCATTAATCCCACATTTTCTATCTGCAGACATCTTACCCTTCGAGCCAGACATACAGTGCACAGAGGTCCAGCCCAAAGAGCCAGCCGTGGGTTACACATCACCTTTGAAGATACGGTATACGCCCAGTCAAGACCGGCGCCCCTACGGGAATCAGGTGAGCGTTACAGAACGCAAAGCCTACCATAAAACTCCCGCCCAGGCGCTATGGAAACCTCGGATACCGACCAGCTAGCCCAGTTACTTGGGGAACTAAGGGCTGAAGTGCATGCAGCCTGTCAGGAAACGAACGCTCTAAGAAGGGAACTGATTATTTCCAAGGAGCGAACAGATGATCTCGCTAGACAATTGCTACAGTCACAAGCCGGACAGACCCCGTTACCCGCATCTGGGGGAAATCTTCCTTCTACATCCTCTATGAATCCAGTGCAGATCAACCTACCTGGGAATGTACCTCTGGCTCCGCCCGAACGATTTTCTGGTGACCCAAAGAGGTTTGCAGTATTTATCAATCAGTGCCGGTTGCATTTCTTATGCCGGCCAGCAGCCTTTCCAACTGATTAAGCTAAAGTAGCTTTCGTGCTTTCGTACCTTAGTGGCAATGCGGCAGACTGGTCGATCCCTCTAGTAAATCAAGATGATCCGGTCCTCCATGATTTTCAAGCTTTTCAGCTCAGTATGGAAAAACTGTTCGCAAGACATTCACAGGGGCAGGCCTTGGACAATGAGCTTCTTTCGTTGCGACAAGGTAATCAAGACCTTTTGGCTTATATTGCGTCTTTCAACAGACTGATAGTGGAAACTCACTGGCCTGAGGACAAAGGGATTACGCTGTTTTATAGAGGTCTACGCGGAGAGCTCAAAGATGTGTTAGCCCAAGTAGTGAATCCCCCACAAGATTGTTTGGACTATATAGACTTAGTCGTTCAAATAGATCACAGACTGCAGAACAGGAAGGCCGATCGTTCCAAGTTTGATGCTCGAGTATTTTCCAAACCGCCAACTCCTTCCAAAGGAGTAGACTCCGGGGAACTCATGCAAATAGGGGGTCTGAAAGGTCCTCTAACACAAAAGGAGCGGGAAAGGAGAAAACAGTTGCAATTATGCCTCTATTGCGGAAACTCAGGGCACTTTCTTCTTGACTGTCCGGTGAAATCTGCCAAGAAGGCAGTAGGAGCTGCAGTTACCAAAGTTACAAACTCTGAGCAGGGAAACGACCTCGCCCGACAAGAATAGAGGTCCTCTTGCCGAGCGTGAAAACCAGTTCCGTGACCTCGCATTTTGTGATACCTATGGTCCTCATCAGCCCTGATAATCCGGATCGATTACATGCAATTGAAGCTTACGTCGACAGCGGTGCCATCGGCAATTATGTGGATCATGAAATGGTTTTGAGGATGAATCTAACTCTTTGTCCCAAGGCTGTAAAGGACGTCATTACTACGGTGGATGGTACGGAGATAGCCTCCGGGCCAGTAACGCATACCACTCAAGAAGTGACGCTAGTAAGTCAAGATGGACACCATGAGAAGATCGTGTTCGATGTGATCAAGGCCCCTCAGTTTCAGATTATTCTAGGAATACCTTGGTTAGAGAAACACAATCCTCTGATCGATTGGCGAGCAAGAACGGTCCAGTTTCCAGAATGTGTCTCTACTTGTCACCCTCCACCTGATGTTGCACTGGCAGCAATTTCTTCAGAGACTCCCCAGTTACCTCCCAAATACCTGGAATACCAAGATGTTTTCCGGAATGATCAGGCTAACTCTCTACCTCCTCATAGGTCTTATGACTGCCAGATCGACCTGATACCTGGATCTACTCCTCCTTGTAGTAGAATTTATGCCCTCACCGAGCCTGAGAACCTTCACCTTCGACAATACCTGGATCAATACCTGGCAAATGGGTTTATTCGTCCTTCCAAGTCCCCTGCTTCTTCATCTTTGTTCTTCGTTCCCAAAAAGGAAGGAGACCTTAGAACTTGTATAGATTATCGCTCCCTGAACCAGATCACCGTTAAGAATAGATATCCGTTACCTTTGATCCCTGAACTCCTGGACCAAGTCAGAAAATCATGCATATATACAAAGCTGGATCTTAGAGGAGCTTACCACTTGGTACGAGTAAAAGAGGGCGATGAATGGAAGACGGCCTTCCGCACCAAGTATGGGCTATTTGAATATCAGGTCATGCCCTTCGGACTTTGTAATGCCCCGGCCGCCTTTCAATATTTTATGAACGATGTCCTCAGAGAGCTCATAGATGTGTGTGTTGTTGTTTACATTGACGACATCCTCGTTTATTCTTCATCGGAATCTGAACATCGGAAACACGTGAAAATGGTCCTCGAAAGATTGCGTCAACACAAACTTTTCGCTAAGTTGGAAAAATGTGTTTTCAACGTGACTGAAGTCGAATTCTGGGATTCATATTATCACCTGGCGGAGTGCATATGGATTCAAAGAAGGTCGATGCAGTTCTCAAATGGCCATCACCATCCTCCGTAAAAGGTGTGCAAAGCATGTTAGGCTTCGCTAACGTTTACCGCAGGTTTATCCCCGAATTCTTTCTAATAGTCCAGCCCATCACTGCCTTGTTAAAGAAAAACAAACGTTTTGAATGGTCTACCGAGGCGGAACAAGCTTTCCAGGATTTGAAGACTAAATTTATCTCTGCACCAATCTTAAAACACCCTCGCCCCGAACTCCCCTACATCGTGGAAACTGATGCTTCAAGCCTTGCCATGGGGGCAGTTCTATCACAAAAGGACCCGGTAACCAATCAGTTGCATCCCGTGGCATTTTGGTCCCGCAAATTCTCGCCTCCTGAAATCAATTACACGATTACTGACAAGGAACTTCTGGCTATCAAGTCTGCCTTTAAGGATTGGCGGCATTATCTGCTGGGGGCCCGACACACCGTTACTGTGATTACGGATCACCGAAACCTGCAATATTTGAAAACCGCAAAAGCCCAATCCTCTAGACAACTCCGTTGGGCATTATTCTTTGCCGAGTTTGACTTCATAATTACCTATCGACCTGGTACAAAAAACGGTAAAGCTGATGCCCTTTCTCGGATGGGAGTGGAAGAACACTTGATCAACCCTAAACCTGTACCAATCATTCCCGAACAAAGAATTCTGGGTGTAATCGCCACAGAATCCATAGAGGAAGTTAAGGATAAAGCCAGGCAACTTGTAACTCCAGCAGACATACAGAATTGGCATCTGCAGGGAAAGGACTTTGCAGTAAAGGACAACTTATTGTATTTCCAAGAACGATTATACCTACCCAGCACAGATTTACAGAAAAAAGTAATCTCTTGTTATCACGATTCTTTAATGGAAGGACATCCCGGTATGGCCAAGACCTCAGAAAAGATCAAGCGCTACTTCTGGTGGCCGTCTTGGAAAAAAGATATCAGAGACTTTATAATGTCCTGTGGAGTATGCGCCCAAAACAAGAGTCAAAAGGAAAGACCAGCAGGCCTCTTACGCCCTATTGACATCCCACCTCGCCCTTGGCATACGCTTTCTATGGACTTCATCACCGATCTACCTCCATGCTCCGGATACAATACGATTCTAGTAATCGTGGACTTATTCTCCAAGATGGCGCATTTCATTCCGCTCAAAGGCTTGCCAACAGCAGCAACTCTGGCCCGAGAATTTCTCGAAAACATCGTCCGCCTGCACGGTTTTCCTTCGGCTCTAATTTCGGATCGAGGTAGTCAATTTATTTCTCATTTTTGGCGAAGTTGCTGTCGGTCGGCTCAAATTGATGTGAGACTATCGACCAGTCACCACCCTCAGACCGACGGACAAACCGAGAGGACCAATCAAACTCTGGAACAGTATTTACGCTGCATGCTGCAACAAACTGAAAAAACTTGGAAAGACATCCTTTGGATAGCCGAATATGCCTACAATAACTCTGTCCATTCGGGAACTGGGAAAACCCTGTTTTTTCTTTTGTACGGCAGTAACCCTCGAACCTCGGAGTTGGATCCCCTCCAAGATCTTGAAACACCAGCAGTAGACTACCTGCATTCTACAATCACCCAAGCCTTTAAGGAAGCTGTTTCTCACCTTCAAAGGGCTAAAGAACAATACAAGAAAGGAGCAGATCAACATCGGAAGGAAGCCCCTCAATATCAAGTAGGGGATCAAGTCTGGTTATCCACCAAATATCTACCTCTAAAAGGGCCACGCACATTCAACCCAAGATACCTTGGTCCCTATTCCATCACTACCATAGTAAACCCAGTAGCGGTCAAGTTGGACTTGCCCCCGCACATGAAGATACATCCGGTCTTCCACGTCTCTCTATTAAAACCTGTGCAACCTCAAACCTGACTAACCAAATCTCCAAAACCTATCCTAGTTGATGGAGAACTCGAGTTTGAAGTCAAAAGCATTCTGGACTCCAAGATCTCCAAATCTAAACTATTCTACCTAATTGACTGGAAAGGCTACGGCCCCCAAGAGAGATCCTGGGAACCTGCTGAATATGTCCATGCTCCTCGCCTAATCAAAAGATTTTACCGAACATTTCCTGACAAGCCAAAACCACCGGAGAAGCCCGGTTTGGGAGGGGCCTTGAGGGGGGGTACTGTCATGATCTCTGCTTCCAAAAGGTCAGGGTTTTCCCAACTCCCTTTGGTAGCAGATCCATAACCCAGGTTCCGAGTGCCAACCAGTCCCAATTGGGACCTTTTGGACCCAGTCCTGGCGCCAGTGGCACCAGGCTCATAAATATGCCCAGTCCCAGCGCTGGAAGCGCCGGGCTCATAATGCTTGGGTGGACTTACCTGCAGCAGACCATGCTGCTTACTTGCCTGCCTGTCAAGATACACAATAATAGGAGGAGAGGTCGACACTCTCCCCCGAACCACAGAAGCCGAATGAAGTCGACCCTCCCACCGTGGTTGGCACAGGTACCTGATATATATATATATAGACAGGACACCACGTGGCAGCCAGTGGGGGGAAGAGGGTTAGGGAGAGGTTGTGGACAGGATGAGGGGTTTTAGGAACACCGGATAGAGGGTATAGGAAAACCTAGTTTGGATAGGACTGGGGGAAGTACAGGGAAAAAGCCTACACTTAGTAATACTTATAACATCATACTCTGCAATACTCTGATTACTTGATTTCATATGTGGTATTACTGCCTGTTACCTGATAACCCATACCTTGAGAACATCTTATTACATGTATCTCACACACTGTATGTCATTGACATGAAACAACACAGCATGATTAGCAGATGAAACATACGATGGGAATACTCCCAAGATGAAGACATGACACATGGCCCCCTGGGCTGGTATATGCAACACTTATAGCAACTAACAAGTACAACAAGCACAACAATAATTAAACGTGTAGAACATAAAGATTTGTCGAATGCTTCCTTGCAGCAGAACAGAAAAATGTGCACAGTCTCTCAACACCGAGTACTTCTATGAGCATGCTCGTAATCACATGTGCATTTCATTAATGACCAATAAACCCTTTCCGCACTTATCTTGTGTCCGGGAAGCTCCTGAGCCTTCCCGGACGTTGAATGCTGTTGCCCGTAGCAGCCGTGAAGATCACTCCTCTCCCCGCTGCAAAATGCTCACGCCCGCCGGCTCCGTGTTCCTGCCAATTTCATAGCGAGCGGCTCCTGACTTCTCCGAATGCTGCTCTGACCGACGCAGCTTCGACCTCCAAACAAAATAAGCCACACCTGCCGCGCGGCGTGGGCCGCTCATAAACCGTTAGCAATCATGAACAGCTGGCCCCACGCGCGCACGGCAGTAAACTACCCAGCCTCCCAAGTACTGCTGGGAATTGTAGTTTTGTTTGACATTTTCAGTGTTTTAGCCCTCTGAGCCCAGTGTACACATGCTTTCCCTTATTCCTGACATTACCTCCTCTCCGAGGGCCCTTCCCAGGACCTGGTTTACCCGGATGTTGTCGATGAAATTGTTTAACCAACCTTGGAGCATGTACTGATTCCGCCAGCTCCCAAGAACAGTCCTCCGGCCCATAACCTGTCCAGTTAATCAGGTACCATAACCGTTGATTCCTTATTTTTGCATCCAGAATACTTTTCACTTCATACTCCATCTGACCTTCTTTCATGATGGCTGGTGGTCTCTTAGCAGTCATCCCCGGAGCTGCGGGTTTAAGTAAAGAGACATGGAATACCGGATGGATAGATACATTTTTTGGCAAACGTAATTTCATTGCAGTGGCTGACACACATTTAATTATCACGTAGGGCCCAATGAAACGAGGCAGAAATTTTTGCGAGCCTATCAAGGCTAAATTTCGTGTGGATAACCACACCTTATCTCCCACTGCATATTTTGGACCTGCTTGTCTATGTCTGTCAGCTTGACTTTTATATTGTCTTTTGGCTTGTTCTAAATTTGCCCGTGCCTTTTGCCTGATCTCCAGAAGCAACTGCTTTCGCTCTTGTAACGCGGGGATTTGTCCCACTTCTGGCAAATGTTCGGGTAGCATATTCTGCACTTGTCCATATAAACATTCATTTGGTGCCATTCCCAGGGAAGTGTGATAGGTATTATTGTATGTGAATTCTGCCAACCATAACGCTTGTACCCAAGAATCTCTGCCATCTCCCAAGTACCCTCTTAAATATTGCTCTAGGGTCTGATTAACGCGCTCTGTTACCACCACCACCTGATGTCTTGCACCCATCAAATAATGTCTCCATTCCACAAATGCTAATCGAATGGCCAATAATTCTTTATCCGTAATAGAATAATTTTGTTCACACCCTGACAATTTCTTAGAAAAAAAAGCCACAGGATGCAAAATTCCCTCTTCATCCTTCTGTGATAGAATAGCTCCTACTGCCACATTACTAGCATCAGTTTCCACCTGAAAGGCTCTCTCTAGTTTAGGATGCCTTAACACAGGAGCGGTAGTAAACGCTGTTTTTAGTTGTTGAAATGCTTGCTCTGCCTCCACACTCCATGTAAATCTCACTGCCTTTTTTAGTAGTTGTGTAATTGGACTAACGATCTTGGAGAAATTGCCAATAAAACGGCTGTAGAAATTAGCAAACCCCAAGAAGGATTGTATATCTTTTATACATTGTGGAGAAGGCCAATTCACTACTGCTTGCACCTTCCTTGGGTCCATCACAATCCCGGTGTTTGTCAATATAAAACCCAGAAATTCCACCTGACTTACATGAAATGCGCATTTCTCTGATTTCACACATAATTGATATTCTTGTAACCTTTTCAACACTGCTGTTACATGTTTTACATGTTGTTCTGGGGAATCTGAATAAATCAATATATCATCAATGTACACAATTACAAAGAGATCAATAAACTCATGCAATACTTCTTGCATAAAAAACTGAAAAGCAGCCGGGGCATTACACAAACGAAACGGCATGACAAGATACTCAAATAATCCAAACTTTGTTCTGAATGCCGTCTTCCACTCATCTCCCTCCTTCACCCGTATCAAATGATAGGCTCCCCTTAAATCCAATTTGGTATAAATCTTTGCATTCTTTACTTGGTCCAATAGAACCGAAATCAAAGGTAAAGGGAATCGATTCTTGATGGTCACCTTGTTTAATGCCCGATAGTCTATGCATGTGCGTAGCGTCCCTTCCTTTTTAGGGACAAAAAATAATGGAGAAGAAACTGGAGAAGTAGAGTGCCTAATAAATCCTTTAGACAACATTTCATCAAGATACTCTCGTAAGTGTTCATTTTCCTTCTCTGTAAGGGCATATATTCTACTACAAGGTAATTTCGCCCCTTCTTCTAGTTCAATAACACAATCATAGGTCCTATGAGGAGCCAACTGCTCCGCCACTCTTTTGTCAAACACTTTTGCAAATTCCATGTACTGTGAGGGAATTCCTTTTTCTACTGCTCCCACCACTTGGGGCCCTACTACCTTCTCAATTAACAATGCTGTGGGGCCTGTTTCAAGCAGCATGTGTTCTTGACACCGTTGTTCATCAAACCTTACTGTCCGTAGTACCCAATCAATTTGCGGGTTATGTAATCTTAACCATGGCATTCCCAGAATCAACCCAAATTGCGGGGCTGCTATAAGGTCAAAGGTAATTATTTCTTGATGACCTCCTTCACAAATCATTTCCAATTCCTCAGTCTGTTGTCGTATGGGACCTGATATTAATGTTGAACCATCTACCGACTGGACTCCTTCTACCTGCTGCTTGTCAACTACAGGTAACCCTAACTGAGTAGCCAGTGATATGTCTACAAAGTTACCTGTGGCCCCTGAGTCCACCATCGCCCTAACCTCCTGTTTCGTCAAAGCAAAATATAATGTAACAAGAATGTAAAAATGGGAAGTTGTCCCACCCACCGTGTTTGCAATCCACCTGGGGAATCTTACTTCTAATGGGCCTGACACCTGTGTTCCCCTCAAGGCCGGCCCAATTCTTTTCCCGCCTCCTTTGAACTCTTTTCACCACTCTTCTGAGGAGTATTGGGACATGTTCGTATAAAATGCCCTGCTTGCCCACAATACAAACACAACTTATTGGACCTACGTTGTTCCTTTTCTGCCGCCGACAATGGCCCTCTGACACTTCCAATCTGCATTGGTTCGGCTTCACTTGCCCTTCCTCCTCTACTTCTGTCTAGTTGTACAAAAGGTGCTACTTCCGGTCTCTTTTTATCACCTTTCCTTTCATTCATGCGATGATCCAACCTCAGCGCTAAATCTATCATAGCAGTACATGTGCTCGGTTGAGGCTCCACTTGTGCAATGGCATCTTTTAATTCCTCCCGTAATCCTTGGTAAAACAATACTGTTTGTTTCGCTGTTGGCCAGTCTGTCTCTATGACTAGCCTGTTAAACTGAGTTACATACGTTACTAGGTCCCGCACTCCTTGTTTTAATCCCAACAATTCCTTATCCTGAGCTAGAGATACCTCTTGGCGATCGAATAGCCGGCCAAATTCCGTCAAAAACCCATCCCAGTTATATAATAGGGAATCATCCTTTTGTACCAAGGGCATTGCCCATGCTGCAGCATGCCCGGTTAAATAGGAAATGACAAAAGCCGTTCTAGCTTGAATAGTCTCGAAGGCCGTAGGTTTACACAGGAAATGTAATCTACACTGTGTAAGGAACATCATGTACTTTCTGGGATCCCCCGAAAAACGCTCGGGGGCTGCCAAGGGGACACTACTGGGAGGGTGGACAATTACCGTGGAATTCTGACTAGAAGAGGCAACTCCCATTGCACCTACCCCCTCCAAAGGAGTTCTCTGAGCAACCAAACTTTGAACTTGAGTCTTCAAATTATCAGCTTCTTGTCTTGTCTGAGCTAATTCTAACTGCATATCTTGAAGGGCCTTTAGCACATCGGCCAAAGGCGGAGGAGTCGCTTCCATTTGGCTTGGGTGGTTTGAGTATCCCAATATGGGGGTGGCTTATTATGTCAAGATACACAATAATAGGAGGAGAGGTTGACACTCTCCCCCGAACCACAGAAGCCGAATGAAGTCGACCCTCCCACCGTGGTTGGCACAGGTACCTGATATATATATATAGACAGGACACCACGAGGCAGCCAGTGGGGGGAAGAGGGTTAGGGAGAGGTTGTGGACAGGATGAGGGGTTTTAGGAACACCGGATAGAGGGTATAGGAAAACCTAGTTTGGATAGGACTGGGGGAAGTACAGGGAAAAAGCCTACACTTAGTAATACTTATAACATCATACTCTGCAATACTCTGATTACTTGATTTCATATGTGGTATTACTGCCTGTTACCTGATAACCCATACCTTGAGAACATCTTATTACATGTATCTCACACACTGTATGTCATTGACATGAAACAACACAGCATGATTAGCAGATGAAACATACGATGGGAATACTCCCAAGATGAAGACATGACACATGGCCCCCTGGGCTGGTATATGCAACACTTATAGCAACTAACAAGTACAACAAGCACAACAATAATTAAACGTGTAGAACATAAAGATTTGTCTAATGCTTCCTTGCAGCAGAACAGAAAAATGTGCACAGTCTCTCAACACCGAGTACTTCTATGAGCATGCTCGTAATCACATGTGCATTTCATTAATGACCAATAAACCCTTTCCGCACTTATCTTGTGTCCGGGAAGCTCCTGAGCCTTCCCAGACGTTGAATGCTGTTGCCCGTAGCAGCCGTGAAGATCACTCCTCTCCCCGCTGCAAAATGCTCACGCCCGCCGCCTCCGTGTTCCTGCCAATTTCATAGCGGGCGGCTCCTGACTTCTCCGAATGCTGCTCCGACCGACGCAGCTTCGACCTCCAAACAAAATAAGCCACACCTGCCGCGCGGCGTGGGCCGCTCATAAACCGTTAGCAATCATGAACAGCTGGCCCCACGCGCGCACGGCAGTAAACTACCCAGCCTCCCAAGTACTGCTGGGAATTGTAGTTTTGTTGGACATTTTCAGTGTTTTAGCCCTCTGAGCCCAGTGTACACATGCTTGCCCTTATTCCTGACATTTTGAGTCTCTGATCCTCTTCTGTCTGGAACTACTTTTTCTGTTGGGTGGGGCAGGAGCCACTCCCTAGATTCAGAACACTGGAACTCTTCTGGAAAGCAGGAACTCTTTTCTTTCCTAGGCGTGGCTGTGCAAGGAGACACCTAAGCACTACAGGAGGCTATTTAAACCACACCCGATGGATGAATCTTGCTTTGCGTTATTCTGCATCCTCAGCAGCAGAACGCTCATCGTGTCTTCTGCATCTGATCCTGGGCCTAAGGAAAAAGGCTTACCATTCTGAATCCAGTCTTCAGCAACACCTATAAAGACAAGAAAGAACAGGTTAGCATTACGGTCTTCAGTGACAGCTCTTCACTTACCTGGTCCATCGGCTGTCACCAGCGCCTCGCGCTGCATTCCGGCATCTGAAAGAGAAAAGGATTACCTACTCTTTGTGCGCTCCGGAGGTCTTCACACTGCATTCCGGCATCTGAAAGACAAAAGCTTACCAACTCTTCGCACGCTCCGAAGGCCTTCGGCGCTGCATCCCGCATCTGAAAGACAAAACAAGGTGCGTTTAAAGACATTGGGGAACTTTAATACTCACGTGCCATTACTCCTTTCCACATCTAACCCAGTGGGTATTCCGGCACCCTGCAGCCGCCCCGAACTTGTACCTGCAAAATAAAAAGACAGTTAGAGCGCATCGTGAAGCAGACAACAAGCGCTTACTTACGTGCTTCCAGGCGCTTCTATTCATCACACGGGCTCCATCTTCAACTCACTTCAGCCCGCCATCCGCCATCGCCGGAACCCTGCAAAACAAGAGACATCATTACTAAAGACTTTAAAGACATTAGAATTACTCGAAACTTACCGTTCGTGCAGTAAACGACGGACAGCAGTCCTCTGAAGTCAAGAGGCATGCTCCCCTTATCCAGTGAAGAAACTGGTTACAGCACCCTGCCTCGAGGCAGATGGAGAGCACGGCGTTCACTTACCTAAGGTGAGAGCGTTAACCTTTGGGGTACTACAGGAGAAGAGAAAGGGAAGAAGAGAGAGACATTCAATAACCCAGTTCATTAATCCCACATTTTCTATCTGCAGACATCTTACCCTTCGAGCCAGACATACAGTGCACAGAGGTCCAGCCCAAAGAGCCAGCCGTGGGTTACACATCACCTTTGAAGATACGGTATACGCCCAGTCAAGACCGGCGCCCCTACGGGAATCAGGTGAGCGTTACATACGGACAGCGTCCTCAGAACACCCCATTTTGTTTATTTACGAACATTTCAGGACACCACGAGAGTTCTTAGAAAACATTCAGCTTGCCACAGAACAATACGGACAGCGTCTTCAGGACACCCCTACGAACATTTGAGGACACCACGTTAGTTCTTAAAACACCCCCCCATTTTGTTCATTTGCAAACATTTCAGGACACCGCGAGAGTTCTTAGAATACATTCAGCTTGCCACAGAACCATACGGACAGTGTCTTCAGGACACCCCCTACGAACATTTCAGGACACTCCGAGAGTCCTTAGAACACTTTCAACTTGACAACGAACAATACGGACAGCATCCTCAGAACACCCCCATTTTGTTTATTTACGAACATTTCAGGACACCGCGAGAGTTTTTAGAACACATTCAGCTTGCCACAGAACAATACGGACAGCGTCTTCAGGACACCCCCTACGAACATTTCAGGACACTGCGTGAGTTCTTAGAACACACCCCCATTTTGTTCATTTGCGAACATTTCAGGATACCGCGAGAGTTCTTAGAACACATTCAGCTTGCCACAGAACAATACAGACAGCATCTTCAGGACACCCCCTTCGAACATTTGAGGACACCATGTGAGTTCTTAGAACACACCCCCATTTTGTTTATCTGCGAACATTCCAGGACACAGCAAGAGTTCTTAGAACACATTCAGCTTGCCACAGAACAATACGGACAGCATCTTCAGGACACCCCCTACAAACATTTCAGGACACTGCGAGAGTTCTTACAACACTTTCAACTTGACAACGAAAAATACGGACAGCGTCCTCAGAACACCCCCATTTTGATTATTTGCGAACATTTCAGGACACAGCGAGAGTTCTTAGAACACATTCAGCTTGCCACAGAACAATACGGACAGCGTCTTCAGGACACCCCCTATGAACATTTCAGGACACTGCGTGAGTTCTTAGAACACACCACCATTTTGTTCATTTGCGAACATTTCAGGACACTGCAAGAGTTCTTAGAACACATTCAGCATGCCACAGAACAATATGGACAGCATCTTAGGACACCCTCTACGAACATTTCAGGACACTGCGAGAGTTCTTAGAACACTTTCAACCTGACAACGAACAATACGGACAGCGTCCTCATAACACCCCCATTTTGTTTATTTGCGAACATTTCAGGACACCGCGAGAGTTCTTAGAACACATTCAGCTTGCCACAGAACAATACGGACAGCTTCTTCAGGACACCCCCTATGAACATTGGAGGACACCGCGTGAGTTCTTAGAACACACCCCAATTTTGTTTATTTACGAACATTCCAGGACACCGTGAGAGTTCTTATAACACTTTCAACTTGCCAGAGAACAAAACGGAAAGCGTCTTCAGGACACCTCTACGAACATTTCAGGACACTGTGAGAGTTCTTAGAACACGTTCAATACTTTCAATGACAACAAACAATATGGACAGCGTCCTCATAACACCCCCATTTTGTTTATTTCCGAACATTTCAGGACGCCACGAGAGTTCTTAGACCACATTCAGCTTGCCACAGAACAATACAGACAGCGTCTTCAGGACACCCCTACGAACATTTCAGGACACTGCGTGAGTTCTTAGAACACACCCCCATTTTGTTCATTTGCGAACATTTCAGGACACAGAACAATTTCAGGACACTGCGTGAGTTCTTAGAACACACCCCCATTTTGTTCATTTGCAAACATTTCAGGACACCGCGAGAGTTCTTAGAACAATTTCAGCTTGCCTCAGAACAATACGGACAGTGTCTTCAGGACACCCCCTATGAACATTTCAGGACACCGCACGAGTTCTTAGAACACTTTCAACTTGACAACGAACAATAAGGACAGCGTCCTCAGAACACCCCCATTTTGTTTATTTGCGAACATTTCAGGACACCGCGAGAGTTCTTAGAACACATTCAGCTTGCCACAGAACAATACGGACAGCGTCTTCAGGAACCCCCTACGAACATTTGAGGACACTGCGTGAGTTCTTAGAATACACCCCCATTTTGTTCATTTGCGAACATTTCAGGATACTGCGAGAGTTCTTAGAACACATTCAGCTTGCCACAGAACAATACAGACAGCATCTTTAGGACACACCCTTCGAACATTTGAGGACACCGCGTGAGTTCTTAGAACACACCCCCATTTTGTTTATCTGCGAACATTTCAGGACACCGCAAGAGTTCTTAGAACACATTCAGCTTGCCACAGAACAATACGGACAGCGTCTTCAGGACACCCCCTATGAACATTTCAGGACACTGTGAGAGTTCTTAGAACACTTTCAACTTGACAACGAACAATACGGACAGCGTCCTCAGAACACCCCCATTTTGTTTATTTGCGAACATTTCAGGACACCGCGAGAGTTCTTAGAACACATTCAGCTTGCCACAGAACAATACGGACAGCGTCTTCAGGACACCCCCTACGAACATTTCAGGACACTGCATGAGTTCTTAGAACACACCCCCATTTTGTTCATTTGCGAACATTTCAGGACACCGCGAGAGTTCTTAGAACACATTCAGCTTGCCACTGAACAATACGGACAGCGTCTTAGGACACCCTCTACGAACATTTCAGGACACTGCGAGAGTTCTTAGAACACTTTCAACTTGACAACGAACAATACGGACAGCGTCTTCAGGACACCTCTACGAACATTTCAGGACACTGTGAGAGTTCTTAGAACACTTTCAATACTTTCAATGACAACAAACAATATGGACAGCGTCCTCATAACACCCCCATTTTGTTTATTTCCGAACATTTCAGGATGCCACGAGAGTTCTTAGACCACATTCAGCTTGCACAGAACAATACGGACAGCGTCTTCAGGACACCCCCTACGAAGATTTCAGGACACTGCGTGAGTTCTTAGAACACACCCCCATTTTGTTCATTTGAAAACATTTCAGGACACAGAACAATTTCAGGACACTGCGTGAGTTCTTAGAACACACCCCCATTTTGTTCATTTGCAAACATTTCAGGACACTGCGAGAGTTCTTAGAACAATTTCAGCTTGCCACAGAACAATACGGACAGCGTCTTCAGGACACCCCCTATGAACATTTCAGGACACCGCGTGAGTTCTTAGAACACACCCCCATTTTGTTCATTTGCGAACATTTCAGGATACCGCGGGAGTTCTTAGAACACATTCAGCTTGCCACAGAACAATACGGACAGCATCTTCAGGACACCCCGTTCGAACATTTGAGGACACTGCGTGAATTCTTAGAACACACCCCCATTTTGTTTATCTGCGAACATTTCAGGACACCGCAAGAGTTCTTAGAACACATTCAGCTTGCCATAGAACAATACGGACAGCGTATTCAGGACACCCCCTATGAACATTTCAGGACACTGCGAGAGTTCTTAGAACACTTTCAACTTGACAACGAACAATACGGACAGCGTCTTCAGGACACCTCTACGAACATTTCAGGACACTGAGAGTTCTTAGAACACTTTCAATACTTTCAATGACAACAAACAATACGGACAGCGTCCTCATAACACCCCCATTTTGTTTATTTCCGAACATTTCAGGACGCCACGAGAGTTCTTAGACCACATTCAGCTTGCACAGAACAATACGGACAGCGTCTTCAGGACACCCCCTACGAAGATTTCAGGACACTGCGTGAGTTCTTAGAACACACCCCCATTTTGTTCATTTGCAAACATTTCAGGACACAGAACAATTTCAGGACACTGCGTGAGTTCTTAGAACACACCCCCATTTTGTTCATTTGCAAACTTTTCAGGACACCGCGAGAGTTCTTAGAACAATTTCAGCTTGCCACAGAACAATACGGACAGCGTCTTAGGACACCCTCTACGAACATTTCAGGACACTGCGAGAGTTCTTAGAACACTTTCAACTTGACAACGAACAATACGGACAGCGTCTTCAGGACACCTCTACGAACATTTCAGGACACTGTGAGAGTTCTTAGAACACTTTCAATACTTTCAATGACAACAAACAATATGGACAGCGTCCTCATAACACCCCCATTTTGTTTATTTCCGAACATTTCAGGATGCCACGAGAGTTCTTAGACCACATTCAGCTTGCACAGAACAATACGGACAGCGTCTTCAGGACACCCCCTACGAAGATTTCAGGACACTGCGTGAGTTCTTAGAACACACCCCCATTTTGTTCATTTGAAAACATTTCAGGACACAGAACAATTTCAGGACACTGCGTGAGTTCTTAGAACACACCCCCATTTTGTTCATTTGCAAACATTTCAGGACACTGCGAGAGTTCTTAGAACAATTTCAGCTTGCCACAGAACAATACGGACAGCGTCTTCAGGACACCCCCTATGAACATTTCAGGACACCGCGTGAGTTCTTAGAACACACCCCCATTTTGTTCATTTGCGAACATTTCAGGATACCGCGGGAGTTCTTAGAACACATTCAGCTTGCCACAGAACAATACGGACAGCATCTTCAGGACACCCCCTTCGAACATTTGAGGACACTGCGTGAATTCTTAGAACACACCCCCATTTTGTTTATCTGCGAACATTTCAGGACACCGCAAGAGTTCTTAGAACACATTCAGCTTGCCATAGAACAATACGGACAGCGTCTTCAGGACACCCCCTATGAACATTTCAGGACACTGCGAGAGTTCTTAGAACACTTTCAACTTGACAACGAACAATACGGACGGCGTCCTCAGAACACCCCCATTTTGTTTATTTGCGAACATTTCAGGACACTGAGAGAGTTCTTAGAACACATTCAGCTTGCCACAGAACAATACGGACAGTTCTTCAGGACACCCTCTATGAACATTGGAGGACACCGCGTGAGTTCTTAGAACACACCCCCATTTTGTTTATTTACGAACATTCCAGGACACCGTGAGAGTTCTTATAACACTTTCAACTTGCCAGAGCACAAAACGAACAGCGTCTTCAGGACACCCCTACGAACATTTCAGGACACTGTGAGAGTTCTTAGAACACTTTCAACTTGACAACAAACAATACGGACAGCGTCCTCATAACACCCCCATTTTGTTTATTTCCGAACATTTCAGGACACCACGAGAGTTCTTAGACCACATTCAGCTTGCCACAGAACAATACGGACAGCGTCTTCAGGACACCCCTACGAACATTTCAGGACACTGCGTGAGTTCTTAGAACACACCCCCATTTTGTTCATTTGCGAACATTTCAGGACACAGAACAATTTCAGGACACTGCGTGAGTTCTTAGAACACACCCCCATTTTGTTCATTTGCAAACATTTCAGGACACCGCGAGAGTTCTTAGAACAATTTCAGCTTGCCTCAGAACAATACGGACAGTGTCTTCAGGACACCCCCTATGAACATTTCAGGACACCGCGCGAGTTCTTAGAACACTTTCAACTTGACAACGAACAATAATGAGAGCGTCCTCAGAACACCCCCATTTTGTTTATTTGCGAACATTTCAGGACACCGCGAGAGTTCTTAGAACACATTCAGCTTGCGACAGAACAATACGGACAGCGTCTTCAGGAACCCCCTACGAACATTTCAGGACACTGCGTGAGTTCTTAGAATACACCCCCATTTTGTTCATTTGCGAACATTTCAGGATACTGCGAGAGTTCTTAGAACACATTCAGCTTGCCACAGAACAATACAGACAGCATCTTCAGGACACACCCTTCGAACATTTGAGGACACCGCGTGAGTTCTTAGAACACACCCCAATTTTGTTTATCTGCGAACATTTCAGGACACCGCAAGAGTTCTTAGAACACATTCAGCTTGCCACAGAACAATACGGACAGCGTCTTCAGGACACCCCCTATGAACATTTCAGGACACTGTGAGAGTTCTTAGAACACTTTCAACTTGACCACGAACAATACGGACAGCGTCCTCAGAACACCCCCATTTTGTTTATTTGCGAACATTTCAGGACACCGCGAGAGTTCTTAGAACACATTCAGCTTGCCACAGAACAATACGGACAGCGTCTTCAGGACACCCCCTACGAACATTTCAGGACACTGCATGAGTTCTTAGAACACTTTCAACTTGACAACGAACAATACGGACAGCGTCTTCAGGACACCTCTACGAACATTTCAGGACACTGAGAGTTCTTAGAACACTTTCAATACTTTCAATGACAACAAACAATACGGACAGCGTCCTCATAACACCCCCATTTTGTTTATTTCCGAACATTTCAGGACGCCACGAGAGTTCTTAGACCACATTCAGCTTGCAGAGAACAATACGGACAGCGTCTTCAGGACACCCCCTACGAAGATTTCAGGACACTGCGTGAGTTCTTAGAACACACCCCCATTTTGTTCATTTGCAAACATTTCAGGACACAGAACAATTTCAGGACACTGCGTGAGTTCTTAGAACACACCCCCATTTTGTTCATTTGCAAACTTTTCAGGACACCGCGAGAGTTCTTAGAACAATTTCAGCTTGCCACAGAACAATACGGACAGCGTCTTCAGGACACCCCCTATGAACATTTCAGGACACCGCGTGAGTTCTTATTCTTAGAACACACCCCCATTTTGTTCATTTGCAAACATTTCAGGATACCGCGAGAGTTCTTAGAACACATTCAGCTTGCCACAGAACAATACGGACAGCATCTTCAGGACACCCCCTTCGAACATTTGAGCACACTGCGTGAATTCTTAGAACACACCCCCATTTTGTTTATCTGCGAACATTTCAGGACA
Source organism: Ambystoma mexicanum (assembly GCF_040938575.1). Classification (NCBI taxonomy): domain Eukaryota; kingdom Metazoa; phylum Chordata; class Amphibia; order Caudata; family Ambystomatidae; genus Ambystoma; species Ambystoma mexicanum. Next base: position 290,244,446 of record NC_090933.1, on the reverse strand, counting down.
CCGCAAGAGTTCTTAGAACACATTCAGCTTGCCACAGAACAATACGGACAGCGTCTTCAGGAAACCCCCTATGAACATTTCAGGACACTGAGAGAGTTCTTAGAACACTTTCAACTTGACAACGAACAATACGGACGGCGTCCTCAGAACATCCCCATTTTGTTTATTTGCAAACATTTCAGGACACCGCGAGAGTTCTTAGAACACATTCAGCTTGCCACAGAACAATACGGACAGTTCTTCAGGACACCCTCTATGAACATTGGAGGACACCGCGTGAGTTCTTAGAACACACCCCCATTTTGTTTATTTACGAACATTCCAGGACACCGTGAGAGTTCTTATAACACTTTCAACTTGCAGGAGCACAAAACGAACAGCGTCTTCAGGACACCCCTACGAACATTTCAGGACACTGTGAGAGTTCTTAGAACACTTTCAACTTGACAACAAACAATACGGACAGCGTCCTCATAACACCCCCATTTTGTTTATTTCCGAACATTTCAGGACACCACGAAAGTTCTTAGACCAAATTCAGCTTGCCACGGAACAATACGGACAGCGTCTTCAGGACACTCCCTACGAACATTTCAGGACACTGAGTGAGTTCTTAGAACACACCCCCATTTTGTTCATTTGCGAACATTTCAGGACACCGCGAGAGTTCTTAGAACACATTCAGCTTGCCACAGAGCAATACGGACAGCGTCTTAGGACACCCTTTACGAACATTTCAGGACACCGCGAGAGTTCTTAGAACACTTTCAACTTGACAACGATCAATACGGACAGCGTCCTCAGAACACCCCCATTTTGTTTATTTGCCAACATTTCAGGACACTGCAAGAGTTCTTAGAACACATTCAGCTTGCCACTGAACAATACGGACAGCATCTTCAGGACACCCCCTATGAACATTTGAGGACACCGCGTGAGTTCTTAGAACACACCCCCATTTTGTTTATTTGCGAACATTCCAAGACACCGGAAGAGTTCTTATAACACATTCAGCTTGCCACAGAACAATACAAACAGTGTCTTCTGGACACCCCCTACGAACATTTCAGGACACTGCGAGAGTTCTTAGAACACTTTCAACTTGACAACGAACAATACGGACAGCATCCTCAGAACACCCCCATTTTGTTTATTTACGAACATTTCAGGACACAGCGAGAGTTCTTAGAACACATTCAGCTTGCCACAGAACAATACGGACAGCGTCTTCAGGACACCCCCTACAAACATTTCAGGACACTGCGTGAGTTCTTAGAACACACCCCCATTTTGTTCATTTGTGAACATTTCAGGATACCGCGAGAGTTCTTAGAACACATTCAGCTTGCCACAGAACAATACAGACTGCATCTTCAGGACACCCCTTCGAACATTTGAGGACACCGCGTGAGTTCTTAGAACACACCCCCATTTTGTTTATCAGCGAACATTTCAGGACACCGCAAGAGTTCTTAGAACACATTCAGCTTGCCACAGAACAATACGGACAGCGTCTTCAGGACACCCCCTACGAACATTTCAGGACATTGCAAGAATTCTTAGAACACTTTCAACTTGACAACAAACAATACGGACAGCGTCCTCAGAACACCCCCATTTTGTTTATTTGCGAACATTTCAGGACACCGCGAGAGTTCTTAGAACACATTCAGCTTGCCACAGAACAATATGGACAGCGTCTTAGGACACCCTCTACGAACATTTCAGGACACTGCGTGAGTTCTTAGAACACACCCCCTTTTTGTTCATTTGCAAACATTTCAGGACACCGCGAGAGTTCTTAGAACACATTCAGCTTGCCACAGAACAATATGGACAGCGTCTTAGGACACCCTCTACGAACATTTCAGGACACTGCGAGAGTTCTTAGAACACTTTCAACTTGACAACGAACAATACGGACAGCGTCCTCATAACACCCCCATTTTGTTTATTTGCAAACATTTCAGGACACCGCGAGAGTTCTTAGAACACATTCAGCTTGCCACAGAACAATACGGACAGCGTCTTCAGGACACCCCCTACGAACATTTCAGGACACTGCGTGAGTTCTTAGAACACACCCCCATTTTGTTCATTTGCAAACATTTCAGGACACCGCGAGAGTTCTTAGAACACATTCAGCTTGCCACAGAACAATACGGACAGCGTCTTCAGGACACCCCCTATGAACATTTGAGGACACCGCGTGAGTTCTTAGAACACACCCCCATTTTGTTTATCAGCGAACATTTCAGGACACCGCAAGAGTTCTTAGAACACATTCAGCTTGCCACAGAACAATATGGACAGCGTCTTAGGACACCCTCTACGAACATTTCAGGACACTGCGAGAGTTCTTAGAACACTTTCAACTTGACAACGAACAATACGGACAGCGTCCTCATAACACCCCCATTTTGTTTATTTGCAAACATTTCAGGACACCGCGAGAGTTCTTAGAACACATTCAGCTTGCCACAGAACAATACGGACAGCGTCTTCAGGACACCCCCTACGAACATTTCAGGACACTGCGTGAGTTCTTAGAACACACCCCCATTTTGTTCATTTGCGAACATTTCAGGACGCCACGAGAGTTCTTAGACCACATTCAGCTTGCACAGAACAATACGGACAGCGTCTTCAGGACACCCCCTACGAAGATTTCAGGACACTGCGTGAGTTCTTAGAACACACCCCCATTTTGTTAATTTGAAACATTTCAGGACACAGAACAATTTCAGGACACTGCGTGAGTTCTTAGAACACACCCCCATTTTGTTCATTTGCAAACATTTCAGGGCACCGCGAGAGTTCTTAGAACAATTTCAGCTTGCCACAGAACAATACGGACAGCGTCTTCAGGACACCCCCTATGAACATTTCAGGACACCGCGTGAGTTCTTAGAACACCCCCCCATTTTGTTCATTTGCGAACATTTCAGGATACCGCGAGAGTTCCTAGAACACATTCAGCTTGCCACAGAACAATACGGACAGCATCTTCAGGACACCCCCTTCGAACATTTGAGGACACTGCGTGAATTCTTAGAACACACCCCCATTTTGTTTATCTGCGAACATTTCAGGACACCGCAAGAGTTCTTAGAACACATTCAGCTTGCCATAGAACAATACGGACAGCGTCTTCAGGACACCCCCTATGAACATTTCAGGACACCGCGTGAGTTCTTATTCTTAGAACACACCCCCATTTTGTTCATTTGCAAACATTTCAGGACACCGCAAGAGTTCTTAGAACACATTCAGCTTGCCACAGAACAATACGGACAGCGTCTTCAGGACACCCCCTATGAACATTTCAGGACACTGCGAGAGTTCTTAGAACACTTTCAACTTGACAACGAACAATACGGACGGCGTCCTCAGAACACCCCCATTTTGTTTATTTGCGAACATTTCAGGACACTGAGAGAGTTCTTAGAACACATTCAGCTTGCCACAGAACAATACGGACAGTTCTTCAGGACACCCTCTATGAACATTGGAGGACACCGCGTGAGTTCTTAGAACACACCCCCATTTTGTTTATTTACGAACATTCCAGGACACCGTGAGAGTTCTTATAACACTTTCAACTTGCCAGAGCACAAAACGAACAGCGTCTTCAGGACACCCCTACGAACATTTCAGGACACTGTGAGAGTTCTTAGAACACTTTCAACTTGACAACAAACAATACGGACAGCGTCCTCATAACACCCCCATTTTGTTTATTTCCGAACATTTCAGGACACCACGAGAGTTCTTAGACCACATTCAGCTTGCCACAGAACAATACGGACAGCGTCTTCAGGACACCCCTACGAACATTTCAGGACAATGCGTGAGTTCTTAGAACACACCCCCATTTTGTTCATTTGCGAACATTTCAGGACACAGAACAATTTCAGGACACTGTGAGAGTTCTTAGAACACTTTCAACTTGACAACAAACAATACGGACAGCGTCCTCATAACACCCCCATTTTGTTTATTTCCGAACATTTCAGGACACCACGAGAGTTCTTAGACCACATTCAGCTTGCCACAGAACAATACGGACAGCGTCTTCAGGACACCCCTACGAACATTTCAGGACAATGCGTGAGTTCTTAGAACACACCCCCATTTTGTTCATTTGCAAACATTTCAGGACACCGCGAGAGTTCTTAGAACAATTTCAGCTTGCCTCAGAACAATACGGACAGTGTCTTCAGGACACCCCCTATGAACATTTCAGGACACCGCGCGAGTTCTTAGAACACTTTCAACTTGACAACGAACAATAAGGACAGCGTCCTCAGAACACCCCCATTTTGTTTATTTGCGAACATTTCAGGACACCGCGAGAGTTCTTAGAACACATTCAGCTTGCCACAGAACAATACGGACAGCGTCTTCAGGAGCCCCCTACGAACATTTCAGGATACTGCGAGAGTTCTTAGAACACATTCAGCTTACCACAGAACAATACAGACAGCATCTTCAGGACACACCCTTCGAACATTTGAGGACACCGCGTGAGTTCTTAGAACACACCCCCATTTTGTTTATCTGCGAACATTTCAGGACACCGCAAGAGTTTTTAGAACACATTCAGCTTGCCACAGAACAATACGGACAGCGTCTTCAGGACACCCCCTATGAACATTTCAGGACACTGTGAGAGTTCTTAGAATACTTTCAACTTGACAACGAACAATACGGACAGCGTCCTCAGAACACCCCCATTTTGTTTATTTGCGAACATTTCAGGACACCGCGAGAGTTCTTAGAACACATTCAGCTTGCCACAGAACAATACGGACAGCGTCTTCAGGACACCCCCTACGAACATTTCAGGACACTGCATGAGTTCTTAGAACACACCCCCATTTTGTTCATTTGCGAACATTTCAGGACACCGCGAGAGTTCTTAGAACACATTCAGCTTGCCACAGAACAATACGGACAGCGTCTTAGGACACCCTCTACGAACATTTCAGGACACTGCGAGAGTTCTTAGAACACTTTCAACTTGACAACGAACAATACGGACAGCGTCTTCAGGACACCTCTACGAACATTTCAGGACACTGTGAGAGTTCTTAGAACACTTTCAATACTTTCAATGACAACAAACAATACGGACAGCGTCCTCCTAACACCCCCATTTTGTTTATTTCCGAACATTTCAGGACGCCACGAGAGTTCTTAGACCACATTCAGCTTGCACAGAACAATACGGACAGCGTCTTCAGGACACCCCCTACGAAGATTTCAGGACACTGCGTGAGTTCTTAGAACACACCCCCATTTTGTTCATTTGCAAACATTTCAGGACACAGAACAATTTCAGGACACTGCGTGAGTTCTTAGAACACACCCCCATTTTGTTCATTTGCAAACTTTTCAGGACACCGCGAGAGTTCTTAGAACAATTTCAGCTTGCCACAGAACAATACGAACAGCGTCTTCAGGACACCCCCTATGAACATTTCGGACACTTCGTGAGTTCTTAGAACACACCCCCATTTTGTTCATTTGCGAACATTTCAGGATACCGCGATATTTCTTAGAACACATTCAGCTTGCCACAGAACAATACGGACAGCATCTTCAGGACACCCCCTTCGAACATTTGAGGACACTGCGTGAATTCTTAGAACACACCCCCATTTTGTTTATCTGCGAACATTTCAGGACACCGCAAGAGTTCTTAGAACACATTCAGCTTGCCACAGAACAATACGGACAGCGTCTTCAGGAAACCCCCTATGAACATTTCAGGACACTGAGAGAGTTCTTAGAACACTTTTAACTTGACAACGAACAATACGGACGGCGTCCTCAGAACACCCCCATTTTGTTTATTTGCAAACATTTCAGGACACCGAGAGAGTTCTTAGAACACATTCAGCTTGCCACAGAACAATACGGACAGTTCTTCAGGACACCCTCTATGAACATTGGAGGACACCGCGTGAGTTCTTAGAACACACCCCCATTTTGTTTATTTACGAACATTCCAGGACACCGTGAGAGTTCTTATAACACTTTCAACTTGCCAGAGCACAAAACGAACAGCGTCTTCAGGACACCCCTACGAACATTTCAGGACACTGTGAGAGTTCTTAGACCACATTCAGCTTGCCACAGAACAATACGGACAGCGTCTTCAGGACACTCCCTACGTACTTTTCAGGACACTGAGTGAGTTCTTAGAACACACCCCCATTTTGTTCATTTGCGAACATTTCAGGACACCGCGAGAATTCTTAGAACACATTCAGCTTGCCACAGAGCAATACGGACAGCGTCTTAGGACACCCTTTACGAACATTTCAGGACACCACGAGAGTTCTTAGAACACTTTCAACTTGACAACGAACAATACGGACAGCGTCCTCAGAACACCCCCATTTTGTTTATTTGCGAACATTTCAGGACACCGCAAGAGTTCTTAGAACACATTCAGCTTGCCACTGAACAATACGGACAGCATCTTCAGGACACCCCCTATGAACATTTGAGGACACCGCATGAGTTCTTAGAACACACCCCCATTTTGTTTATTTGCGAACATTCCAGGACACCGTGAGAGTTCTTATAACACTTTCAACTTGCCAGAGCACAAAACGAACAGCGTCTTCAGGACACCCCTACGAACATTTCAGGACACTGTGAGAGTTCTTAGACCACATTCAGCTTGCCACAGAACAATACGGACAGCGTCTTCAGGACACTCCCTACGAACATTTCAGGACACTGAGTGAGTTCTTAGAACACACCCCCATTTTGTTCATTTGCGAACATTTCAGGACACCGCGAGAGTTCTTAGAACACATTCAGCTTGCCACAGAGCAATACGGACAGGGTCTTAGGACACCCTTTACGAACATTTCAGGACACCGCGAGAGTTCTTAGAACACTTTCAACTTGACAACGAACAATACGGACAGCGTCCTCAGAACACCCCCATTTTGTTTATTTGCGAACATTTCAGGACACCGCAAGAGTTCTTAGAACACATTCAGCTTGCCACTGAACAATACGGACAGCATCTTCAGGACACCCCCTATGAACATTTGAGGACACCGCATGAGTTCTTAGAACACACCCCCATTTTGTTTATTTGCGAACATTCCAGGACACCGGAAGAGTTCTTATAACACATTCAGCTTGCCACAGAACAATATGAACAGTGTCTTCAGGACACCCCCTACGAACATTTCAGGACACTGCGAGAGTTCTTAGAACACTTTCAACTTGACAACGAACAATACGGACAGCATCCTCAGAACACCACCATTTTGTTTATTTACGAACATTTCAGGACACAGCGAGAGTTCTTAGAACACATTCAGCTTGCCACAGAACAATACGGACAGCGTCTTCAGGACACCCCCTACAAACATTTCAGGACACTGCGTGAGTTCTTAGAACACACCCCCATTTTGTTCATTTGTGAACATTTCAGGATACCGCGAGAGTTCTTAGAACACATTCAGCTTGCCACAGAACAATACAGACAGCATCTTCAGGACACCCCTTCGAACATTTGAGGACACCGCGTGAGTTCTTAGAACACACCCCCATTTTGTTTATCAGCGAACATTTCAGGACACCGCAAGAGTTCTTAGAACACATTCAGCTTGCCACAGAACAATACGGACAGCGTCTTCAGGACACCCCCTACGAACATTTCAGGACACTGCAAGAATTCTTAGAACACTTTCAACTTGACAACAAACAATACGGACAGCGTCCTCAGAACACCCCCATTTTGTTTATTTGCGAACATTTCAGGATACCGCGAGAGTTCTTAGAACACATTCAGCTTGCCACAGAACAATATGGACAGCGTCTTAGGACACCCTCTACGAACATTTCAGGACACTGCGTGAGTTCTTAGAACACACCCCCTTTTTGTTCATTTGCAAACATTTCAGGACACCGCGAGAGTTCTTAGAACACATTCAGCTTGCCACAGAACAATATGGACAGCGTCTTAGGACACCCTCTACGAACATTTCAGGACACTGCGAGAGTTCTTAGAACACTTTCAACTTGACAACGAACAATACGGACAGCGTCCTCATAACACCCCCATTTTGTTTATTTGCAAACATTTCAGGACACCGCGAGAGTTCTTAGAACACATTCAGCTTGCCACAGAACAATACGGACAGCGTCTTCAGGACACCCCCTACGAACATTTCAGGACACTGCGTGAGTTCTTAGAACACACCCCCATTTTGTTCATTTGCAAACATTTCAGGACACCGCGAGAGTTCTTAGAACACATTCAGCTTGCCACAGAACAATACGGACAGCGTCTTCAGGACACCCCCTATGAACATTTGAGGACACCGCGTGAGTTCTTAGAACACACCCCCATTTTGTTTATCAGCGAACATTTCAGGACACCGCAAGAGTTCTTAGAACACATTCAGCTTGCCACAGAACAATATGGACAGCGTCTTAGGACACCCTCTACGAACATTTCAGGACACTGCAAGAGTTCTTAGAACACTTTCAACTTGACAACGAACAATACGGACAGCGTCCTCATAACACCCCCATTTTGTTTATTTGCAAACATTTCAGGACACCGCGAGAGTTCTTAGAACACATTCAGCTTGCCACAGAACAATACGGACAGCGTCTTCAGGACACCCCCTACGAACATTTCAGGACACTGCGTGAGTTCTTAGAACACACCCCCATTTTGTTCATTTGCGAACATTTCAGGACGCCACGAGAGTTCTTAGACCACATTCAGCTTGCACAGAACAATACGGACAGCGTCTTCAGGACACCCCCTACGAAGATTTCAGGACACTGCGTGAGTTCTTAGAACACACCCCCATTTTGTTCATTTGAAACATTTCAGGACACAGAACAATTTCAGGACACTGCGTGAGTTCTTAGAACACACCCCCATTTTGTTCATTTGCAAACATTTCAGGACACCGCGAGAGTTCTTAGAACAATTTCAGCTTGCCACAGAACAATACGGACAGCGTCTTCAGGACACCCCCTATGAACATTTCAGGACACCGCGTGAGTTCTTAGAACACACCCCCATTTTGTTCATTTGCGAACATTTCAGGATACCGCGAGAGTTCTTAGAACACATTCAGCTTGCCACAGAACAATACGGACAGCATCTTCAGGACACCCCCTTCGAACATTTGAGGACACTGCGTGAATTCTTAGAACACACCCCCATTTTGTTTATCTGTGAACATTTCAGGACACCGCAAGAGTTCTTAGAACACATTCAGCTTGCCATAGAACAATACGGACAGCGTCTTCAGGACACCCCCTATGAACATTTCAGGACACCGCGTGAGTTCTTATTCTTAGAACACACCCCCATTTTGTTCATTTGCGAACATTTCAGGATACCGCGATAGTTCTTAGAACACATTCAGCTTGCCACAGAACAATACGGACAGCATCTTCAGGACACCCCCTTCGAACATTTGAGGACACTGCGTGAATTCTTAGAACACACCCCCATTTTGTTTATCTGCGAACATTTCAGGACACCGCAAGAGTTCTTAGAACACATTCAGCTTGCCACAGAACAATACGGACAGCGTCTTCAGGAAACCCCCTATGAACATTTCAGGACACTGAGAGAGTTCTTAGAACACTTTCAACTTGACAACGAACAATACGGACGGCGTCCTCAGAACACCCCCATTTTGTTTATTTGCAAACATTTCAGGACACCGAGAGAGTTCTTAGAACACATTCAGCTTGCCACAGAACAATACGGACAGTTCTTCAGGACACCCTCTATGAACATTGGAGGACACCGCGTGAGTTCTTAGAACACACCCCCATTTTGTTTATTTACGAACATTCCAGGACACCGTGAGAGTTCTTATAACACTTTCAACTTGCCAGAGCAAAAAACGAACAGCGTCTTCAGGACACCCCTACGAACATTTCAGGACACTGTGAGAGTTCTTAGAACACTTTCAACTTGACAACAAACAATACGGACAGCGTCCTCATAACACCCCCATTTTGTTTATTTCCGAACATTTCAGGACACCACGAGAGTTCTTAGACCACATTCAGCTTGCCACAGAACAATACGGACAGCGTCTTCAGGACACTCCCTACGAACATTTCAGGACACTGAGTGAGTTCTTAGAACACACCCCCATTTTGTTCATTTGCGAACATTTCAGGACACAGAACAATTTCAGGACACTGCGTGAGTTCTTAGAACACACCCCCATTTTGTTCATTTGCAAACATTTCAGGACACCGCGAGAGTTCTTAGAACAATTTCAGCTTGCCTCAGAACAATACGGACAGTGTCTTCAGGACACCCCCTATGAACATTTCAGGACACCGCGCGAGTTCTTAGAACACTTTCAACTTGACAACGAACAATAAGGACAGCGTCCTCAGAACACCCCCATTTTGTTTATTTGCGAACATTTCAGGACACCGCGAGAGTTCTTAGAACACATTCAGCTTGCCACAGAACAATACGGACAGCGTCTTCAGGAGCCCCCTACGAACATTTCAGGACACTGCGTGAGTTCTTAGAATACACCCCCATTTTGTTCATTTGCGAACATTTCAGGATACTGCGAGAGTTCTTAGAACACATTCAGCTTACCACAGAACAATACAGACAGCATCTTCAGGACACACCCTTCGAACATTTGAGGACACCGCGTGAGTTCTTAGAACACACCCCCATTTTGTTTATCTGCGAACATTTCAGGACACCGCAAGAGTTCTTAGAACACATTCAGCTTGCCACAGAACAATACGGACAGCGTCTTCAGGACACCCCCTATGAACATTTCAGGACACTGTGAGAGTTCTTAGAATACTTTCAACTTGACAACGAACAATACGGACAGCGTCCTCAGAACACCCCCATTTTGTTTATTTGCGAACATTTCAGGACACCGCGAGAGTTCTTAGAACACATTCAGCTTGCCACAGAACAATACGGACAGCGTCTTCAGGACACCCCCTACGAACATTTCAGGACACTGCATGAGTACTTAGAACACACCCCCATTTTGTTCATTTGCGAACATTTCAGGACACCGCGAGAGTTCTTAGAACACATTCAGCTTGCCACAGAACAATACGGACAGCGTCTTAGGACACCCTCTACGAACATTTCAGGACACTGCGAGAGTTCTTAGAACACTTTCAACTTGACAACGAACAATACGGACAGCGTCTTCAGGACACCTCTACGAACATTTCAGGACACTGTGAGAGTTCTTAGAACACTTTCAATACTTTCAATGACAACCAACAATACGGACAGCGTCCTAATAACACCCCCATTTTGTTTATTTCCGAACATTTCAGGACGCCACGAGAGGTCTTAGACCACATTCAGCTTGCACAGAACAATACGGACAGCGTCTTCAGGACACCCCCTACGAAGATTTCAGGACACTGCGTGAGTTCTTAGAACACACCCCCATTTTGTTCATTTGCAAACATTTCAGGACACAGAACAATTTCAGGACACTGCGTGAGTTCTTAGAACACACCCCCATTTTGTTCATTTGCAAACTTTTCAGGACACCGCGAGAGTTCTTAGAACAATTTCAGCTTGCCACAGAACAATACGGACAGCGTCTTCAGGACACCCCCTATGAACATCTCAGGACACCGCGTGAGTTCTTAGAACACACCCCCATTTTGTTCATTTGCGAACATTTCAGGATACCGCGATAGTTCTTAGAACACATTCAGCTTGCCACAGAACAATACGGACAGCATCTTCAGGACACCCCCTTCGAACATTTGAGGACACTGCGTGAATTCTTAGAACACACCCCCATTTTGTTTATCTGCGAACATTTCAGGACACCGCAAGAGTTCTTAGAACACATTCAGCTTGCCACAGAACAATACGGACAACGTCTTCAGGAAACCCCCTATGAACATTTCAGGACACTGAGAGAGTTCTTAGAACACTTTCAACTTGACAACGAACAATACGGACGGCGTCCTCAGAACACCCCCATTTTGTTTATTTGCAAACATTTCAGGACACCGAGAGAGTTCTTAGAACACATTCAGCTTGCCACAGAACAATACGGACAGTTCTTCAGGACACCCTCTATGAACATTGGAGGACACCGCGTGAGTTCTTAGAACACACCCCCATTTTGTTTATTTACGAACATTCCAGGACACCGTGAGAGTTCTTATAACACTTTCAACTTGCCAGAGCACAAAACGAACAGCGTCTTCAGGACACCCCTACGAACATTTCAGGACACTGTGAGAGTTCTTAGAACACTTTCAACTTGACAACAAACAATACGGACAGCGTCCTCATAACACCCCCATTTTGTTTATTTCCGAACATTTCAGGACACCACGAGAGTTCTTAGACCACATTCAGCTTGCCACAGAACAATACGGACAGCGTCTTCAGGACACTCCCTACGAACATTTCAGGACACTGAGTGAGTTCTTAGAACACACCCCCATTTTGTTCATTTGCGAACATTTCAGGACACCGCGAGAGTTCTTAGAACACATTCAGCTTGCCACAGAGCAATACGGACAGCGTCTTAGGACACCCTTTACGAACATTTCAGGACACCGCGAGAGTTCTTAGAACACTTTCAACTTGACAACGAACAATACGGACAGCGTCCTCAGAACACCCCCATTTTGTTTATTTGCGAACATTTCAGGACACCGCAAGAGTTCTTAGAACACATTCAGCTTGCCACTGAACAATACGGACAGCATCTTCAGGACACCCCCTATGAACATTTGAGGACACCGCATGAGTTCTTAGAACACACCCCCATTTTGTTTATTTGCGAACATTCCAGGACACCGGAAGAGTTCTTATAACACATTCAGCTTGCCACAAAACAATATGAACAGTGTCTTCAGGACACCCCCTACGAACATTTCAGGACACTGCGAGAGTTCTTAGAACACTTTCAACTTGCCACAGAACAATACGGACAGCGTCTTCAGGACACCCCCTACAAACATTTCAGGACACTGCGTGAGTTCTTAGAACACACCCCCATTTTGTTCATTTGTGAACATTTCAGGATACCGCGAGAGTTCTTAGAACACATTCAGCTTGCCACAGAACAATACAGACAGCATCTTCAGGACACCCCTTCGAACATTTGAGGACACCGCGTGAGTTCTTAGAACACACCCCCATTTTGTTTATCAGCGAACATTTCAGGACACCGCAAGAGTTCTTAGAACACATTCAGCTTGCCACAGAACAATACGGACAGCGTCTTCAGGACACCCCCTACGAACATTTCAGGACACTGCAAGAATTCTTAGAACACTTTCAACTTGACAACAAACAATACGGACAGCGTCCTCAGAACACCCCCATTTTGTTTATTTGCGAACATTTCAGGACACCGCGAGAGTTCTTAGAACACATTCAGCTTGCCTCAGAACAATATGGACAGCGTCTTAGGACACCCTCTACGAACATTTCAGGACACTGCGTGAGTTCTTAGAACACACCCCCTTTTTGTTCATTTGCAAACATTTCAGGACACCGCGAGAGTTCTTAGAACACATTCAGCTTGCCACAGAACAATATGGACAGCGTCTTAGGACACCCTCTACGAACATTTCAGGACACTGCGAGAGTTCTTAGAACACTTTCAACTTGACAACGAACAATACGGACAGCGTCCTCATAACACCCCCATTTTGTTTATTTGCAAACATTTCAGGACACCGCGAGAGTTCTTAGAACACATTCAGCTTGCCACAGAACAATACGGACAGCGTCTTCAGGACACCCCCTACGAACATTTCAGGACACTGCGTGAGTTCTTAGAACACACCCCCATTTTGTTCATTTGCAAACATTTCAGGACACCGCGAGAGTTCTTAGAACACATTCAGCTTGCCACAGAACAATACGGACAGCGTCTTCAGGACACCCCCTATGAACATTTGAGGACACCGCGTGAGTTCTTAGAACACACCCCCATTTTGTTTATCAGCGAACATTTCAGGACACCGCAAGAGTTCTTAGAACACATTCAGCTTGCCACAGAACAATATGGACAGCGTCTTAGGACACCCTCTACGAACATTTCAGGACACTGCGAGAGTTCTTAGAACACTTTCAACTTGACAACGAACAATACGGACAGCGTCCTCATAACACCCCCATTTTGTTTATTTGCAAACATTTCAGGACACCGCGAGAGTTCTTAGAACACATTCAGCTTGCCACAGAACAATACGGACAGCGTCTTCAGGACACCCCCTACGAACATTTCAGGACACTGCGTGAGTTCTTAGAACACACCCCCATTTTGTTCATTTGCGAACATTTCAGGATACTGCGAGAGTTCTTAGAACACATTCAGCTTACCACAGAACAATACAGACAGCATCTTCAGGACACACCCTTCGAACATTTGAGGACACCGCGTGAGTTCTTAGAACACACCCCCATTTTGTTTATCTGCGAACATTTCAGGACACCGCAAGAGTTCTTAGAACACATTCAGCTTGCCACAGAACAATACGGACAGCGTCTTCAGGACACCCCCTATGAACATTTCAGGACACTGTGAGAGTTCTTAGAATACTTTCAACTTGACAACGAACAATACGGACAGCGTCCTCAGAACACCCCCATTTTGTTTATTTGCGAACATTTCAGGACACCGCGAGAGTTCTTAGAACACATTCAGCTTGCCACAGAACAATACGGACAGCGTCTTCAGGACACCCCCTACGAACATTTCAGGACACTGCATGATTACTTAGAACACACCCCCATTTTGTTCATTTGCGAACATTTCAGGACACCGCGAGAGTTCTTAGAACACATTCAGCTTGCCACAGAACAATACGGACAGCGTCTTAGGACACCCTCTACGAACATTTCAGGACACTGCGAGAGTTCTTAGAACACTTTCAACTTGACAACGAACAATACGGACAGCGTCTTCAGGACACCTCTACGAACATTTCAGGACACTGTGAGAGTTCTTAGAACACTTTCAATACTTTCAATGACAACCAACAATACGGACAGCGTCCTCATAACACCCCCATTTTGTTTATTTCCGAACATTTCAGGACGCCACGAGAGGTCTTAGACCACATTCAGCTTGCACAGAACAATACGGACAGCGTCTTCAGGACACCCCCTACGAAGATTTCAGGACACTGCGTGAGTTCTTAGAACACACCCCCATTTTGTTCATTTGCAAACATTTCAGGACACAGAACAATTTCAGGACACTGCGTGAGTTCTTAGAACACACCCCCATTTTGTTCATTTGCAAACTTTTCAGGACACCGCGAGAGTTCTTAGAACAATTTCAGCTTGCCACAGAACAATACGGACAGCGTCTTCAGGACACCCCCTATGAACATCTCAGGACACCGCGTGAGTTCTTAGAACACACCCCCATTTTATTCATTTGCGAACATTTCAGGATACCGCGATAGTTCTTAGAACACATTCAGCTTGCCACAGAACAATACGGACAACATCTTCAGGACACCCCCTTCGAACATTTGAGGACACTGCGTGAATTCTTAGAACACACCCCCATTTTGTTTATCTGCGAACATTTCAGGACACCGCAAGAGTTCTTAGAACACATTCAGCTTGCCACAGAACAATACGGACAGCGTCTTCAGGAAACCCCCTATGAACATTTCAGGACACTGAGAGAGTTCTTAGAACACTTTCAACTTGACAACGAACAATACGGACGGCGTCCTCAGAACACCCCCATTTTGTTTATTTGCAAACATTTCAGGACACCGAGAGAGTTCTTAGAACACATTCAGCTTGCCACAGAACAATACGGACAGTTCTTCAGGACACCCTCTATGAACATTGGAGGACACCGCGTGAGTTCTTAGAACACACCCCCATTTTGTTTATTTACGAACATACCAGGACACCGTGAGAGTTCTTATAACACTTTCAACTTGCCAGAGCACAAAACGAACAACGTCTTCAGGACACCCCTACGAACATTTCAGGACACTGTGAGAGTTCTTAGAACACTTTCAACTTGACAACAAACAATACGGACAGCGTCCTCATAACACCCCCATTTTGTTTATTTCCGAACATTTCAGGACACCACGAGAGTTCTTAGACCACATTCAGCTTGCCACAGAACAATACGGACAGCGTCTTCAGGACACTCCCTACGAACATTTCAGGACACTGAGTGAGTTCTTAGAACACACCCCCATTTTGTTCATTTGCGAACATTTCAGGACACCGCGAGAGTTCTTAGAACACATTCAGCTTGCCACAGAGCAATACGGACAGCGTCTTAGGACACCCTTTACGAACATTTCAGGACACCGCGAGAGTTCTTAGAACACTTTCAACTTGACAACGAACAATACGGACAGCGTCCTCAGAACACCCCCATTTTGTTTATTTGCGAACATTTCAGGACACCGCAAGAGTTCTTAGAACACATTCAGCTTGCCACTGAACAATACGGACAGCATCTTCAGGACACCCCCTATGAACATTTGAGGACACCGCATGAGTTCTTAGAACACACCCCCATTTTGTTTATTTGCGAACATTCCAGGACACCGGAAGAGTTCTTATAACACATTCAGCTTGCCACAGAACAATATGAACAGTGTCTTCAGGACACCCCCTACGAACATTTCAGGACACTGCGAGAGTTCTTAGAACACTTTCAACTTGACAACGAACAATACGGACAGCATCCTCAGAACACCACCATTTTGTTTATTTACGAACATTTCAGGACACAGCGAGAGTTCTTAGAACACATTCAGCTTGCCACAGAACAATACGGACAGCGTCTTCAGGACACCTCCTACAAACATTTCTGGACACTGCATGAGTTCTTAGAACACACCCCCATTTTGTTCATTTGTGAACATTTCAGGATACCGCGAGAGTTCTTAGAACACATTAAGCTTGCCACAGAACAATACAGACAGCATCTTTAGGACACCCCTTCGAACATTTGAGGACACCGCGTGAGTTCTTAGAACACACCCCCATTTTGTTTATCAGCGAACATTTCAGGACACCGCAAGAGTTCTTAGAACACATTCAGCTTGCCACAGAACAATACGGACAGCGTCTTCAGGACACCCCCTACGAACATTTCAGGACACTGCAAGAATTCTTAGAACACTTTCAACTTGACAACAAACAATACGGACAGCGTCCTCAGAACACCCCCATTTTGTTTATTTGCGAACATTTCAGGACACCGCGAGAGTTCTTAGAACACATTCAGCTTGCCACAGAACAATATGGACAGCGTCTTAGGACACCCTCTACGAACATTTCAGGACACTGCGTGAGTTCTTAGAACACACCCCCTTTTTGTTCATTTGCAAACATTTCAGGACACCGCGAGAGTTCTTAGAACACATTCAGCTTGCCACAGAACAATATGGACAGCGTCTTAGGACACCCTCTACGAACATTTCAGGACACTGCGAGAGTTCTTAGAACACTTTCAACTTGACAACGAACAATACGGACAGCGTCCTCATAACACCCCCATTTTGTTTATTTGCAAACATTTCAAGACACCGCGAGAGTTCTTAGAACACATTCAGCTTGCCACAGAACAATACGGACAGCGTCTTCAGGACACCCCCTACGAACATTTCAGGACACTGCGTGAGTTCTTAGAACACACCCCCATTTTGTTCATTTGCAAACATTTCATGACACCGCGAGAGTTCTTAGAACACATTCAGCTTGCCACAGAACAATACGGACAGCGTCTTCAGGACACCCCCTATGAACATTTGAGGACACCGCGTGAGTTCTTAGAACACACCCCCATTTTGTTTATCAGCGAACATTTCAGGACACCGCAAGAGTTCTTAGAACACATTCAGCTTGCCACAGAACAATATGGACAGCGTCTTAGGACACCCTCTACGAACATTTCAGGACACTGCGAGAGTTCTTAGAACACTTTCAACTTGACAACGAACAATACGGACAGCGTCCTCATAACACCCCCATTTTGTTTATTTGCAAACATTTCAGGACACCGCGAGAGTTCTTAGAACACATTCAGCTTGCCACAGAACAATACGGACAGCGTCTTCAGGACACCCCCTACGAACATTTCAGGACACTGCGTGAGTTCTTAGAACACACCCCCATTTTGTTCATTTGCGAACATTTCAGGACGCCACGAGAGTTCTTAGACCACATTCAGCTTGCACAGAACAATACGGACAGCGTCTTCAGGACACCCCCTACGAAGATTTCAAGACACTGCGTGAGTTCTTAGAACACACCCCCATTTTGTTCATTTGAAACATTTCAGGACACAGAACAATTTCAGGACACTGCGTGAGTTCTTAGAACAATTTCAGCTTGCCACAGAACAATACGGACAGCGTCTTCAGGACACCCCCTATGAACATTTCAGGACACCGCGTGAGTTCTTAGAACACACCCCCATTTTGTTCATTTGCGAACATTTCAGGATACCGCGAGAGTTCTTAGAACACATTCAGCTTGCCACAGAACAATACGGACAGCGTCTTCAGGACACCCCCTATGAACATTTCAGGACACCGCGTGAGTTCTTAGAACACACCCCCATTTTGTTCATTTGCAAACATTTCAGGACACCGCGAGAGTTCTTAGAACAATTTCAGCTTGCCACAGAACAATACGGACAGCGTCTTCAGTACACCCCCTATGAACATTTCAGGACACCGCGTGAGTTCTTAGAACACACCCCCATTATGTTCATTTGCGAACATTCCAGGATACCGCGAGAGTTCTTAGAACACATTCAGCTTGCCACAGAACAATACGGACAGCATCTTCAGGACACCCCCTTCGAACATTTGAGGACACTGCGTGAATTCTTAGAACACACCCCCATTTTGTTTATCTGCGAACATTTCAGGACACCGCAAGAGTTCTTAGAACACATTCAGCTTGCCATAGAACAATACGGACAGCGTCTTCAGGACACCCCCTATGAACATTTCAGGACACCGCGTGAGTTCTTATTCTTAGAACACACCCCCATTTTGTTCATTTGCAAACATTTCAGGACACCGCAAGAGTTCTTAGAACACATTCAGCTTGCCATAGAACAATATGGACAGCGTCTTCAGGACACCCCCTATGAACATTTCAGGACACTGCGAGAGTTCTTAGAACACTTTCAACTTGACAACGAACAATACGGACGGCGTCCTCAGAACACCCCCATTTTGTTTATTTGCGAACATTTCAGGACACTGAGAGAGTTCTTAGAACACATTCAGCTTGCCACAGAACAATACGGACAGTTCTTCAGGACACCCTCTATGAACATTGGAGGACACCGCGTGAGTTCTTAGAACACACCCCCATTTTGTTTATTTACGAACATTCCAGGACACCGTGAGAGTTCTTATAACACTTTCAACTTGCCAGAGCACAAAACGAACAGCGTCTTCAGGACACCCCTACGAACATTTCAGGACACTGTGAGAGTTCTTAGAACACTTTCAACTTGACAACAAACAATACGGACAGCGTCCTCATAACACCCCCATTTTGTTTATTTCCGAACATTTCAGGACACCACGAGAGTTCTTAGACCACATTCAGCTTGCCACAGAACAATACGGACAGCGTCTTCAGGACACCCCTACGAACATTTCAGGACACTGCGTGAGTTCTTAGAACACACCCCCATTTTGTTCATTTGCGAACATTTCAGGACACAGAACAATTTCAGGACACTGCGTGAGTTCTTAGAACACACCCCCATTTTGTTCATTTGCAAACATTTCAGGACACCGCGAGAGTTCTTAGAACAATTTCAGCTTGCCTCAGAACAATACGGACAGTGTCTTCAGGACACCCCCTATGAACATTTCAGGACACCGCGCGAGTTCTTAGAACACTTTCAACTTGACAACGAACAATAAGGACAGCGTCCTCAGAACACCCCCATTTTGTTTATTTGCGAACATTTCAGGACACCGCGAGAGTTCTTAGAACACATTCAGCTTGCCACAGAACAATACGGACAGCGTCTTCAGGAGCCCCCTACGAACATTTCAGGACACTGCGTGAGTTCTTAGAATACACCCCCATTTTGTTCATTTGCGAACATTTCAGGATACTGCGAGAGTTCTTAGAACACATTCAGCTTACCACAGAACAATACAGACAGCATCTTCAGGACACACCCTTCGAACATTTGAGGACACCGCGTGAGTTCTTAGAACAAACCCCCATTTTGTTTATCTGCGAACATTTCAGGACACCGCAAGAGTTCTTAGAACACATTCAGCTTGCCACAGAACAATACGGACAGCGTCTTCAGGACACCCCCTATGAACATTTCAGGACACTGTGAGAGTTCTTAGAATACTTTCAACTTGACAACGAACAATACGGACAGCGTCCTCAGAACACCCCCATTTTGTTTATTTGCGAACATTTCAGGACACCGCGAGAGTTCTTAGAACACATTCAGCTTGCCACAGAACAATACGGACAGCGTCTTCAGGACACCCCCTACGAACATTTCAGGACACTGCATGAGTTCTTAGAACACACCCCCATTTTGTTCATTTGCGAACATTTCAGGACACCGCGAGAGTTCTTAGAACACATTCAGCTTGCCACAGAACAATACGGACAGCGTCTTAGGACACCCTCTACGAACATTTCAGGACACTGCGAGAGTTCTTAGAACACTTTCAACTTGACAACGAACAATACGGACAGCGTCTTCAGGACACCTCTACGAACATTTCAGGACACTGTGAGAGTTCTTAGAACACTTTCAATACTTTCAATGACAACAAACAATACGGACAGCGTCCTCATAACACCCCCATTTTGTTTATTTCCGAACATTTCAGGACGCCACGAGAGTTCTTAGACCACATTCAGCTTGCACAGAACAATACGGACAGCGTCTTCAGGACACCCCCTACGAAGATTTCAGGACACTGCGTGAGTTCTTAGAACACACCCCCATTTTGTTCATTTGCAAACATTTCAGGACACTGAACAATTTCAGGACACTGCGTGAGTTCTTAGAACACACCCCCATTTTGTTCATTTGCAAACTTTTCAAGACACCGCGAGAGTTCTTAGAACAATTTCAGCTTGCCACAGAACAATACGGACAGCGTCTTCAGGACACCCCCTATGAACATCTCAGGACACCGCGTGAGTTCTTAGAACACACCCCCATTTTGTTCATTTGCGAACATTTCAGGATACCGCGATAGTTCTTAGAACACATTCAGCTTGCCACAGAACAATACGGACAGCATCTTCAGGACACCCCCTTCGAACATTTGAGGACACTGCGTGAATTCTTAGAACACACCCCCATTTTGTTTATCTGCGAACATTTCAGGACACCGCAAGAGTTCTTAGAACACATTCAGCTTGCCACAGAACAATACGGACAGCGTCTTCAGGAAACCCCCTATGAACATTTCAGGACACTGAGAGAGTTCTTAGAACACTTTCAACTTGACAACGAACAATACGGACGGCGTCCTCAGAACACCCCCATTTTGTTTATTTGCAAACATTTCAGGACACCGAGAGAGTTCTTAGAACACATTCAGCTTGCCACAGAACAATACGGACAGTTCTTCAGGACACCCTCTATGAACATTGGAGGACACCGCGTGAGTTCTTAGAACACACCCCCATTTTGTTTATTTACGAACATTCCAGGACACCGTGAGAGTTCTTATAACACTTTCAACTTGCCAGAGCACAAAACGAACAGCGTCTTCAGGACACCCCTACGAACATTTCAGGACACTGTGAGAGTTCTTAGAACATTTTCAACTTGACAACAAACAATACGGACAGCGTCCTCATAACACCCCCATTTTGTTTATTTCCGAACATTTCAGGACACCACGAGAGTTCTTAGACCACATTCAGCTTGCCACAGAACAATACGGACAGCGTCTTCAGGACACTCCCTATGAACATTTCAGGACACTGAGTGAGTTCTTAGAACACACCCCCATTTTGTTCATTTGCGAACATTTCAGGACACCGCGAGAGTTCTTAGAACACATTCAGCTTGCCACAGAGCAATACGGACAGCGTCTTAGGACACCCTTTACGAACATTTCAGGACACCGCGAGAGTTCTTAGAACACTTTCAACTTGACAACGAACAATACGGACAGCGTCCTCAGAACACCCCCATTTTGTTTATTTGCGAACATTTCAGGACACTGCAAGAGTTCTTAGAACACATTCAGCTTGCCACTGAACAATACGGACAGCATCTTCAGGACACCCCCTATGAACATTTGAGGACACTGCATGAGTTCTTAGAACACACCCCCATTTTGTTTATTTGCGAACATTCCAGGACACCGGAAGAGTTCTTATAACACATTCAGCTTGCCACAGAACAATATGAACAGTGTCTTCAGGACACCCCCTACGAACATTTCAGGACACTGCAAGAGTTCTTAGAACACTTTCAACTTGACAACGAACAATACGGACAGCATCCTCAGAACACCACCATTTTGTTTATTTACGAACATTTCAGGACACAGCGAGAGTTCTTAGAACACATTCAGCTTGCCACAGAACAATACGGACAGCGTCTTCAGGACACCCCCTACAAACATTTCAGGACACTGCGTGAGTTCTTAGAACACACCCCCATTTTGTTCATTTGTGAACATTTCAGGATACCGCAAGAGTTCTTAGAACACATTCAGCTTGCCACAGAACAATACAGACAGCATCTTCAGGACACCCCTTCGAACATTTGAGGACACCGCGTGAGTTCTTAGAACACACCCCCATTTTGTTTATCAGCGAACATTTCAGGACACCGCAAGAGTTCTTAGAACACATTCAGCTTGCCACAGAACAATACGGACAGCGTCTTCAGGACAACCCCTACGAACATTTCAGGACACTGCGAGAATTCTTAGGACACTTTCAACTTGACAACAAACAATACGGACAGCGTCCTCAGAACACCCCCATTTTGTTTATTTGCGAACATTTCAGGACACCCCGAGAGTTCTTAGAACACATTCAGCTTGCCACAGAACAATATGGACAGCGTCTTCAGGACACCCCCTACAAACATTTCAGGACACTGCGTGAGTTCTTAGAACACACCCCCTTTTTGTTCATTTGCAAACATTTCAGGACACCGCGAGAGTTCTTAGAACACATTCAGCTTGCTACAGAACAATATGGACAGCGTCTTAGGACACCCTCTACGAACATTTCAGGACACTGCGAGAGATCTTAGAACACTTTCAACTTGAAAACGAACAATACGGACAGCTTCCTCATAACACCCCCATTTTGTTTATTTGCAAACATTTCAGGACACCGCGAGAGTTCTTAGAACACATTCAGCTTGCCACAGAACAATACGGACAGCGTCTTCAGGACACCCCTGACGAACATTTCAGGACACTGCGTGAGTTCTTAGAACACACCCCCATTTTGTTCATTTGCAAACATTTCAGGACACCGCGAGAGTTCTTAGAACACATTCAGCTTGCCACAGAACAATACGGACAGCGTCTTCAGGACACCCCCTATGAACATTGGAGGACACCGCGTGAGTTCTTAGAACACATCCCCATTTTGTTTATTTACGAACATTTCAGGACACCACGAGAGTTCTTAGACCACATTCAGCTTGCCAATGAACAATACGGACAGCGTCCTCAGGACACCCCCTACGAACATTTCAGGACACTGCGTGAGTTCTTAGAACACACCCCCATTTTGTTCATTTGCGAACATTTCAGGACACAGAACAATTTCAGGACACTGCGTGAGTCCTTAGAACAAACCCCCATTTTGTTCATTTGCAAACATTTCAGGACACCGCGAGAGTTCTTAGAACACTTTCAACTTGACAACGAACAATAAGGACAGCGTCCTCAGAACACCCCCATTTTGTTTATTTACGAACATTCCAGGACACAGTGAGAGTTCTTATAACACTTTCAAATTGCCAGAGAACAAAACAGACTGCGTCTTCAGGACACCCCTACAAACATTTAAGGACACTGTGAGAGTTCTTAGAACACTTTCAACTTGACAACAAACAATACGGACAGCGTCCTCATAACACCCCCATTTTGTTTATTTCCGAACATTTCAGGACACCACGAGAGTTCTTAGACCACATTCAGCTTGCCACAGAACAATACGGACAGTGTCTTCAGGACACCCCCTACGAACATTTCAGGACACTGCGTGAGTTCTCAGAACACACCCCCATTTTGTTCATTTGCGAACATTTCAGGACACCGCGAGAGTTCTTAGAACACATTCAGCTTGCCACAGAACAATACGGACAGCGTCTTAGGACACACTCTACGAACATTTCAGGACACCGCGAGAGTTCTTAGAACACTTGCAACTTGACAACGAACAATACGGACAGCGTCCTCAGAACACCCCCATTTTGTTTATTTGCGAACATTTCAGGACACCTCGAGAGTTCTTAGAACACATTCAGCTTGCCACAGAACAATACGGACAGCATCTTCAGGACACCCCCTACGAACATTTCAGGACACTGCGTGAGTTCTTAGAACACACCCCCATTTTGTTCATTTGCGAACATTTCAGGACACAGAACAATTTCAGGACACTGCGTGAGTCCTTAGAACAAACCCCCATTTTGTTCATTTGCAAACATTTCAGGACACCGCGAGAGTTCTTAGAACACTTTCAACTTGACAACGAACAATATGGACAGCGTCCTCAGAACACCCCCATTTTGTTTATTTACGAACATTCCAGGACACAGTGAGAGTTCTTATAACACTTTCAAATTGCCAGAGAACAAAACAGACTGCGTCTTCAGGACACCCCTACAAACATTTAAGGACACTGTGAGAGTTCTTAGAACACTTTCAACTTGACAACAAACAATACGGACAGCGTCCTCATAACACCCCCATTTTGTTTATTTCCGAACATTTCAGGACACCACGAGAGTTCTTAGACCACATTCAGCTTGCCACAGAACAATACGGACAGTGTCTTCAGGACACCCCCTACGAACATTTCAGGACACTGCGTGAGTTCTTAGAACACACCCCCATTTTGTTCATTTGCGAACATTTCAGGACACCGCGAGAGTTCTTAGAACACATTCAGCTTGCCACAGAACAATACGGACAGCGTCTTAGGACACACTCTACGAACATTTCAGGACACCGCGAGAGTTCTTAGAACACTTGCAACTTGACAACGAACAATACGGACAGCGTCCTCAGAACACCCCCATTTTGTTTATTTGCGAACATTTCAGGACACCGCGAGAGTTCTTAGAACACATTCAGCTTGCCACAGAACAATACGGACAGCATCTTCAGGACACCCCCTATGAACATTTGAGGACACCGCGTGAGTTCTTAGAACACACCCCCATTTTATTTATTTGCGAACATTCCAGGACACCGCAAGAGTTCTTATAACACTTTCAACTTGCCAGAGAACAATACGGACAGCGTCTTCAGGACACCCCTACGAACATTTCACGACACTGTGAGAGTTCTTAGAACACTTTCAACTTGACAACAAACAATACGGACAGCGTCCTCAGAACACCCCCATTTTTTTTATCTGCGAACATTTCAGGACACTGCAAAAGTTCTTAGAATACATTCAGCTTGCCAAAGAACAATACGGACAGTGTCTTCAGGACACCCCCTAAGAACATTTGAGGACACTGCGTGAGTTCTTAGAACACACCCCCATTTTGTTTATCTGCGAACATTTCAGGACACCGCAAGAGTTCTTAGAACACATTCAGCTTGCCACAGAACAATACGGACAGTGTCTTCAGCACACCCCCTACGAACATTTCAGGACACCGCGAGAGTTCTTAAAACACTTTCAACTTGACAACGAACAATACGGACAGCGTCCTCAGAACACCCCCATTTTGTTTATTTGCGAACATTTCGGGACACCGCGAGAGTTCTTAGAACACATTCAACTTGCCACAGAACAATACAGACAGCATCTTTAGGACACCCCCTACGAACATTTGAGGACACCGCGTGAGTTCTTAGAACACACCCCCATTTTGTTTATTTGCGAACATTCCAGGACACTGTGAGAGTTCTTAGAACACTTTCAACTTGCCAGAGAACAATACGGACAGCGTCTTCAGGACACCCCCTATGAACATTTCAGGACACCGCGAGAGTTCCTAGAACACTTTTAACTTCATAATGAACAATACGGACAGCGCCCTCAGAACACCCCCATTTTGTTTATTTGTGAACATTTCAGGACACCGCGAGAATACTGACATCGTCCTCAGAACACCCCCACTGTGTTTATTTACGAACATTTCAGGACACTGCGAAAGTTCTTAGAACACATTCAGCTTGCCACAGAACAATACGGACAGCGTCTTCAGGACACCCCCTATGAACATTTCAGTACACTGCTTGAGTTCTTAGAACACAACCCCATTTTGTTCATTTGCAAACATTTCAGGACACCGCGCAAGTTCTTAGAACACATTCCACTTGCCACAGAACAATACAGACAGCGTCTTCAGGACACCCCCTACGAACATTTGAGGACACCGCGTGAGTTCTTAGAACACATCCCCATTTTGTTTATCTGCGAACATTTCAGGACACCGCGAGAGTTCTTAGAACACTTTCAACTTGACAACGAACAATACGGACCGCGGCCTCAGAACACCCCCATTTCGTTTATTTGCGAACATTTCAGGACACCGCGAGAGTTCTTAGAACACATTCAGCTTGCCACAGAACAATACGGACAGCGTCTTCAGGACACCCCCTACGAACATTTGAGGACACTGCGTGAGTTCTTAGAGCACACCCCCATTTAATTTATTTGCGAACATTGCAGGACACCGCGAGAGTTCTTAGAACACTTTCAACTTGCCAGAGAACAATACAGACAGCGTCTTCAGGACACCCCTACGAACATTTCAGGACACTGCGAGAGTTCTTAGAACACTTTCAACTTGACAACGAACAATACGGACAGCGTCCTCAGAACACCCCAATTTTGTTCATTTCCGAACATTTCAGGACACTGCGAGAGTTCTTAGAAGACTTTCAACTTGCCAGAGAACAATACGGGCAGCGTCTTCAGGACACCCCCTACGAACATTGCAGGACACCGCGAGAGTTCTTAGAACACTTTCAACTTGATAACGAACAATACGGACAGTGTCCTCAGAACACCCCCATTTTGTTTATTTGTGAACATTTCAGGACACCACGAGTGTTCTTGGAACAGTGTCAGCTTACTTGCGAACAAAATGGACACATTTTGAGTCCTCAGAACACCACCCATTTAGTTTATTTAGAACATTTCAGAACACCCGCGATGTCCGCAGACAAATCAAACACAAAAAGAACGTCCACCACATAAAAAATCACAACATTTAACCCTCCCATCCTCCCCAAACACTCCCACACAACAACACACTCTACTAAATACAGATTTCGAACAAACTTTCACTGCGCTGTCCGCAGACGTCCGTGAATCCAAGATGGTGGGCACTACTGAAAATCTGACGCACTTCACGCTTAATACTGTCCAATCAGCGAACACGCCATATGTCAGCGGACATGACGTAAGCCACTCGGCCAATCAGGACACTGTCCGTGGAGCGAACAGGGACGTGTGTCCGCGGACCGAACACAGATATCACTTGCGTGGCCATGTAATTCAGCGAAAATATTTTAGTTGAAGGGGCGTCAAGGTGAAAATGTAATCCGACAAACCACCTGAAGTTCGGCAGACTATTCAGGTAAAGCCACCTTAACTTCTTGCCTCCTGTTGTGCAGTGTATGGTGACAATGGTGACATCAGAGATGACATCATTGATAGTGACATCACTACTTACATCATATATGGCATTACTGATTACATCCCTCACATCACTTAGTGCTCAACCAATTAAAGTTGTGATGATTAATCATGTGGCTGTAGAGGGAAAAAAGAAATCTTGTTGGAGAAAAAAAACTCTACTTCTACTTGCAAAAAATTAAACTGCAAGAAATGCTCCTATTTAAAACAAACAAATGTTTCTAAATGAAGTAATATGTTTAAACTATAATATTTACAATAATACTAATATATGCATAATTCAAGTAATAGCCCAAAGAACTATTACATTTTCAGTACATATTGATGATACATTCATTTTCCACATATAAAATAACCCTCTACAACACAATGGGGGCCATTATGACCCTGGTGGTAGCCGTGCCAGTAAATAGTGTCAGGACTTTTTTGGCATCCGGCAATGGGGACTTACTGGAGCATTGCAGCCCCGGTGGTCACAGTAATTCCCCATTGCCGGGTGATGGAAAATATGACTCCAGATTCCCTGGACTCAATGGGAATGGGGAGGCCGGATGCAATGGCACCATTCATGAATGGTGCCAATGCATCCGGCAAGGTTTGTGCGCGGGTGCTATTCTGCCCGCAAAGTCAGACATGGCGGGCTGAAAGGCACCCACTCGCACAACTCGTAGTTTGCCGGTCCAGAAACAACGGTACCGGCAAGCTTACTGATACCGCTGTTTCCAGACCAGCAAACTCATAATAGGCCCAATATGCACATACATTGTATTAATTAACTGATAATTACATGACACAAAATAATTGATAACATTATTTCACAGTTAAAGTAACATTTTATTGAGAGTAAAATATACACTATATATTTATTTCTTTATTAAGTACATTTATAAGAAGCGTCCATAACCGGGAGGTATCTAGGCACTGGATACAGAAATAAGAGACAGGAGGGAGAAAAATTGGGGTGGGGCACAGGAGTGAGGAGAAGTGTCAGTTGAAGAGAAATGTTTTTAGCTGTTTCCTTATGGACTATTGCAACTCCCTACTTTGTGGTACCTCCCAAAAAAACCTGATGGTGTTAGTGAGGTATCGGTGGCATCATTGGCAATGCATTGGTGGGTGATTGATAAAGTCTTGAACTTAATTCTGTCCTTGCCCGGGAGCCAGTGGACAGACGTTGTGGCATCCGCTATGTGAGCATGCCTGCCAATGTCCAGTGCAGCTCGGAGGGCATTGTTTTGGATTAATTTTTGCAGGTTTTTTTCAGAGGCGCCACAAAGTAGGGAGTTGCAATAGTCCAGTTTGGATCCTATTAGGACACATGCAATTTCTAGGCAGTTCTGGGAGTACAGGGAGATTTTGCTGGTGTTGATAGGTTTGGTGGCATAACGGGAGGAGGGTGCAATGTGATTGACCTGGTGGCTCATGGTTAGTGAGGTGTCCAGGTATACACCGAAGGTTTTGACGGAGGCGGCAACCGGTATCTGGTGGCCGTCAATGTTGAAAGTT
Source organism: Ambystoma mexicanum (assembly GCF_040938575.1). Lineage (NCBI taxonomy): Eukaryota > Metazoa > Chordata > Amphibia > Caudata > Ambystomatidae > Ambystoma > Ambystoma mexicanum. Next base: position 290,215,051 of record NC_090933.1, on the reverse strand, counting down.
TTGTATGCCTTGTGAGGTTTGGCCAAGCGGGCAGGGGGGACAGTGATGAGAAGCTCAGTGTTGTGATTGTTGAGGCAGAGGCTATTTGTGGCAATCCAGGACTGGATGGTTTCGTACATGGTGTTGACACGGAGGGAGTCCGTGGGGTAGTCACCAGTGAGGGGGATGAGGATTTCCCTAACACCATCAAAACAATAAGTAACTATATAGAGATAGCTTATGTTTATGAAAAAATCAAAAACATTCTCGGAACCCTTTTACTGAGAACGAACAATGCCAAATAACTGGTTCACACCAGAATTCTAGGCAAATCTCCTCTGAACAAGAGTACCAACAGCAACCCCAGACACGGTTTTCCGCCTAGTCAGTGTCCATGTGTGTTCCTGATAGAGGGGCTCCCAGTCCTTTTTGTGTATTTTTAGGAACTTAGGGTTTCTAACTAGGCTGAAACATGTGCCTGGGGTTGTTTTTGGTATTTTTGTTCAGAGGAAAAATACCTAGCATTTTGGTGATGTACTGTACAAGTGGGTGGGATCAGACTGATATGCAAAGCAATCTGTGAAAAGTACAGTCAAAACGTGGTTGTAGACACTCCTGAGTGGGCCCCTACCCATAGAACAGGTTATTTGCCCGTGTTTGTTTTTAGTAGAGGTGAGTCCAGACCTTTTTGTCTACTTTAGGAACATTTGGTTTCACCCTAAGTTACACTGAGTAATCCAGACCTAGACCCCTTGCTCACTGTGCTTAGAGAAGCACAGCGTCACCTCACTGATGAGGCCTGACAAGTCAAAACACATGGCTGGGTGCTGTTGGTACTCTTGTTCAGTGGAGAATTGCCTAGATAGTTGTGCTGGACTGCCCAAGTGGGTAGGACCAGATTGATATACTAATGGATATTTCTTCTGTGTGAAAAGTAAAGTGAGATAAAACGTGGTTGTAGACCCTCGCAAGTGGGTACCTACCCATAGAACAGGTTATTTGGCCTTGTTTGTTCTTAGTAGATGGGTGCCCAGATTAGTTTGTGTATTTGTTGGAACTTATGGTTTCATCCTAAGTTCCCCAGGGTAAATTAGATGTGAACCCCATGCTCACTGTACTTAGAAAGGAACAGCTTCACTTCACTGATGAGGCCCCAGTAGTCGGAACATGTGTCTGGGGTTGCTGTTGGTTCTCTTTTTGAGAGAAGAATTGCCTAGCATTTCGGTGTTGGACTGCCGAAGTGGGTGCGACCAGACTAATATGCAAATGGATATTTCTTCATTTTGAAAAGTACAGTGAGCTAAAATGAGGTTGGAGACCCTCAAGAGTGGGTAGCCACCCATAGAACATGTTATTTGGCCTGTTCATTCTCGGTAGAGGGCCTCCCACAATTTTTTGTGTAGCTTATGTTGCATGTTTGTATAAACCTTATTTTAAAAAGTAGTATATAATAATTTCAGAGTAGTACAAATAACATTAGTAAGGAAACTGAGACAAGTAAACTAACCATGTGATCAGTTTGACTGAATACTAGCAGAAGTACCCGTTCTCCGAATTGGTACTGTAAACAGACATGATAAAACTGATCCTGTAGGCCTCTTTTCCGATTCGCTTACCTCTTGATGTGCATTGCACCCTGAAGCAAACTGCAATGAGAATGGGCACATGTGGCTGGCTGAGATACCGCATTGCAGACATTGGGGGGAAGCGAGAGTTGGTGTGCTGTTGCATACTTGGACCGTCTGTGCTCTTTCCCCACCTGTTGCTTCATCCTGGCATGGTGAATATTGTTGTGGTGCATTGCAGTGAAAATATCTTGGAAACTGTGCATTCTATGGCCTGGACCTTGAGATTAGTTGCTCATGTTGAGAGCAGCCCTTCAACAACCACATCGATGTTTTGATGATTTCAGCTAATCATCTTATGTGCGAAGGTGCTGAAATTTGGGGAAAGTATTGGGGTGCCAAATGTCACGTATCTAGTAATGTCTGGAGGGTCATAACAGGTAACTATGCAAATCTGGTGCAGATTGGTGAATGCTGTGGAATTGTATAAGGAACAGCGCTGCACCAAACCACAAAACCCACAAACAAATTGAAATCTGGGGAGCTAGGTGGGGTGTCCAAACAGCGCTTTGCCACAAACCCACAAACACATTTTGACTTTTGCTGAAATCCAGGGAAGGGGTGGGCTGTCCAAATGTCATGTAGCCAGTAATGTCCGGAGGATCCTAACATGTAACTATGCAACATTTGGTGCAGATTTGTGAAATGGTGTGGAATTTTATAAGGAACAACGCTTTGCCACAAACCCATAAACACATTTTGACTTTTGCTGAAATCCAGGGAAGGGGTGGGGTGTCCAAATGTCATGTAGTCACTAATGTCTGGAGGGTCCTAACAGTCAACTATGCAAAATGTGGTGCAGATTGGTGAAACGGTGTGGAATTGTATAAGGAACACATTTCTGCCACAAATCCCACCACAAACAAATTTGCACTTTTATATTACATGGCCCACAGTAGTGGCCGTGTAGTTATGGTTAAATTGCTGAACCCATAGGAAGAGCACTTTTTGGGCGGGTTATATCTTCGCTCCCCCTGGACGAATCTTCAACAAACTTTATGAGTTCATTCTGTTGGAGGCATATTTATTTTATTTTATTTTTATGTTCCATTATGTTGCATATGTTATGTAATTGAACGGTTGGTGTCTTACATATACAGTTTCCACTTCTTATATATTATTGAATGTAATGTATTTATGTGCTGCTTTTTGAACATGTTCAGTGTTTTTATTGCATGATATAACAATGTAAGATACCCCCTGAGTTTTTGGATAGTGGTGCTGTTGACCACATCCATCTGCGGACATGCGCATGGTCTGCAGACAACAGACCCACTAGCGCATGTAGGGGGTTCAGTATGTTCTATTGTATATGTACATAAACTAAGGGAATCCTAGTAAACATTTATCACATGTATATTATCTATATTCAGTGAAAAAACTTTGTTACAGGAACATTATGGTTAATGTGTGCTACTAAAAACCTGTGAAATTCAGTAAAAAAAACGTTGTTAAAGGGACGTTATGGTTAAGTTGCGCTACTAAAAAGCTATGAAATTCAGTGAAAAACCCCTGAAATTCCCCAGTTATGGTAAGCCAAGCAACCATAACTCGCGCCACCACCATGCACTGCTAAGACTAACACCCAGGACATCAAAGATGACATCACAAATGTAATTGATGACATCACTGATGACATCACATGTGCATTTGCTTTTCATGAAAAGTCTGTACAAGGGATTCTTATTATAATGGTGACAAAAAAGTGTCAAGGATCATTGGAATAAATATCATGAGGTAAGCAGTGCATTAAGCAATGCATAGATGCAAATAGCATTCTATTATGAAGTTCTTTCCAGTATACTAAGCTACTCATGTAGAAACATATGCATTGTGTGCAGCATACATGATGGAGGTGCAATATTCATAATAGGGTTTCTGCATGAGTTGCTTAGTATACTGGATAGCTACCTTAGCAGAAAACAAATACGAAATAACTAACCCCGTAATACTTTGCAGTTACTGTACTACAAAACTTGACAACAACCAAACTCCTTCACGTGCTATCACAAATAACTTGGAATTATATCCACTACCAAAACCCCTTCAACTTAATTTATATGAGAGCATCATAATTCAAACAGTGCACCCATTTCAAGCAATAATACGCCTTCAACCAAAAACTGCAAAATTACCCCCCTCTGAATTAGTAAAAGGTATTCGTGGAAAAGTAGTGTATTTACCATTAGATCCAAAAGAAAATGTGCACACTCTAGGAGTGCAACGTCCAATGCAGCAATCTTTAATTATCTTGGTAAATGAAGTACCTACAAAAGACAAAAAAATTTGGCAACAACTTGTAGATTTACATAAAGTTAGAGAAGCCCTGCAATATCTTAAAGAGAATAATGAATATTACAAAGAAATTAATATTGAAGAAAACTTGAAAGATACAACTGAAATAATTCAAGAGACACAAGAAGCTGGTCAATTTGAGCTCCTAGATCCTGCAACAATATGAAACACTTTAGACCATTTTACAATGTATCCATTGCACTCTAATGACACCATAGAAGATGCACTGGAAATGCACCAAATGTGTCAAACAAAAGGATCACCAATCAGCATATGGGAAAAAAGTATAGAAGCACATGCTTTTCCTCTAATCTTTCTTACTGGCAAAGGAGGAAGATACGATGATAGACCTATTCAAATATCAGCATCAGAATATCGCTCATTACGAATGTATTCTGAAGATCCCAGATTTCGACAAAATGTGGAATACATATTCCACCTACTCTTTGAAAGTGAACTAGCAACTTTATGTTACGGAGTTGCACACATATTAAAATCAGGATCACACTTTCAAAATATGACAGCTACACAATTATTACAAAAGGTTCAACAAAAAGATTAGGTTTTACAAGCAAATCTTACAAATCTATTAGCAAATATGCGTGGTACTAAAGAGTACTGGTTTCGACGTCATGGAGATGTACGTTGTATGACAGGAACCTTGGCCCAGCCACTTGGTTTGTTACATTAAGTTGTGCAGAATATGCATGGGAAGATTTACATGCTTTCCTACGCATATCAAATGAAAGCAAAACAAACATAGATATACTAACACCTGGAGAACTTTGTTCACAGGATCCTGTTAATGTTTCAAGATATGTTCACCATCGCTTCATTGCTATGCTACATTTTATTTGTAACAAAACTGTTCCTCCCCTCAGAGAAGTGCAACACTTCTTTTGGAGAGAAGAATACCAAGCCAGAGGAGCACCACATGTCCACATGCTTTTATGGATTAAAGATGCTCCTAAACTTGGTCAAGACAGTGATGACACTGTTTTACAGTTTATTGAAAAACATGTCACTTGTGAAATTCCATCAGAATCCACAAATAGTGATCTTCATGCAAACATTTTACAATTCCAAAGACACAAATGTGGCAAATATTGTCGGCGCAAATACAAAAACAAAGGGAAATACTACACCAAATGTCGATTTGGTTTCCCTAGACCAGTTAGACATATTGTTAAAGGTAAGTCACCTAAAAATACATAATGCATAAAAAGAAAAGAAGAAGAAAAATATATCAATGATTACAATGTAATCATTGCCCACTTATGGAATGCAAACATAGACGTGCAGTACATTGCAGACAATTCTACTGCAGTTGCACGATATGTCACAGCATACTTAACCAAATCAGAAAAGACAGAGCTACAAGACCTCTGGAATGACCTGTCATCAGATAAAACAGTGTCTCAGAAATTCTACAGCTTGGGCATAAAAATGCTGTCCCATAGAGAATGTGGATCCTATGAAGCAGCTGATCGATTAACTGGTACTGCATTGTATGGTAAATCTGCAAATATAGTATGGCTAAGTGGCTAAGTCTTGGTCCAGCTAAATCTAGAAAAAGAGTTCTAAAATCATACGAAGACATAGAAACAATAGCCAAACAAGATCCCAACAGCCAAGATATTTTAAAAAAACAATTTATTCGACACATACTACCCAAACAGGAGTACCACTTTGGAACCCATGAGCATATACCACATAGCCCAAAACATAGCCTCCTTCTCTGCAGCTCTCTGGCCGGCCTCTCTTGGCCCTCTTCCTGCTCCTACTAAGGATAAGATAGATAAGGAGGCTCCTGACAGTAGTCAACCTTCTATCACAGGAAGCCAAGAACCACTGGGAGACCCACTAATAACAAATGAGGCAGAAATAGCTAAGATAGAAGTAGAAAACACCATGTGTCAGTATGAAGAAAAAGAAGACTTAACTATACTACAATCAAAGCTAAACAATGAGCAACGTAGCATTTTTCAAGAAGTAACAAAATAAATTGTACATGGTGTACAACATGAAAACAAAGAATGCACCTGTCAAAATTACAAACCTATGTCAGTGGTGAAGCTGGTTCTGGCAAAACATTCCTAATCAAAATCATCAGTAAGTTCCTTCAACAATTGACAAACAACAAACTGTCAGCTGTTGTCACCGCCCCCACAGGTTTAGCTGCCTACAACATAGGTGGTGTCACTTTACACCGATTACTACTCCTGCCAGTAGAACACCAAAACAAATTAGATTATTACAAACTTTCTGCAGAAGCTGCAATGGAACTACGAGTATTGAAACAAATGAAAATGCTATTAATAGATGAAGTGAGCATGGTGTCCAACCTAATGTTGGCTTTGATTCACCTCAGATTACAAGAAGTACTCAAAACAAACTATGAAGAGCTCTTTGCAGGAAAACACATTACTGTTTTTGGAAATATTTTTCAATTGACACCAGTAAAAGGTGAGCCTATTTTTAAAACATTAGGACACAAACTCTGCCGTAAAACTGTTGGCAGCATTAGAAATGTCAACCTTTGGCAACATTTCCAATACAGAGAATTAACAGAAATCATGTGCCAATCTGCAGATCTCACTTATGCCAAAATCTTAAAAAGTATCAGAGTTGGTATACTTTCTAAAGAAGCAGAAGCAATATTGAAAACCCGGCACATTCATGCACTTTATGGTGATAATGCATGTGCTACAGATGTTATGGAACAATTAGCCCACAAAAATGTCAATTGTATGGCCTTAATGCCAACTCTTGCAAGCTGTTTCAAATTCAATGAAACAATGTTAAGTAAAGAAATGCAACCAATAATGGAAATTAGCGCGACAGACAAACTAGATGTACATGGAATGACACTACCCATGTGTGACCAAGCCACAACAAGACTAAATCGTTTAGAAAAATCAATCTCAAACACAGCAGGCTTGGAAAAGATATTAAAATTATCCTTAAATTGCAGAGTAATGCTGAAACGTAACCTTGACGTGGACCAAGGACTAGTTAATGGAGCACTGGGTACAGTTGTTGGCTTTCAAACATACCCACGTGACAACAAAATTCAGTTTGTCAATATTCTCTTTGACAAACTCTCACAAGTAAAAAGAATAGGACGCTCAACAGCTCGATTCCTTCTCTTCAAAGACATGTATGTACGCAGAGAACAATTTTCTCTAACTATTGCATACGCAGTCACCATTCATAAATCACAAGGTCTTACCCTAGACAAAGCAATGATAGACATTGGTAACACAGTCTTTAAAGAAGGGATGAGCTACGTAGCACTATCACGCTTACGTACACCCGAGGGTCTATTTCTAATCAACTTTGATGCAAGTAAAATAAACGCTGATATTCCTTGCATTTTAGAATACAATAGACTTCGTTCACTATACACTCCCCATCTAAACACATATTCTGTTCCACAAAAAGTAAAACATTATAAAAGAAAAATAAATCAAACAGAAAAGCAACAGGATGTCACTGCAAATCCTCCAAAGAGAGTAAAAGAAAGTAATACTTCATCAAGTGCCACAAGCAAAAAAGAATCAATTAGGGAAAGTGAACCAGGTACTTCTTCAAAGAAGGAAGACACACTCCAAAAAAAGCAGTCAGATACAGAACTACCTGGTCCATTTAAACGCTCAAATATAGTTGGTGTAAGTTTCTACGCAAATGTAGCAATGAATATTCTATTTCAATTACCACCAATTGTTGAGAACATTTACTTACACAGTACAGACCCATTGTGTTTGCAAATGTTAGTACTTCACAGAAATGCAGCAAACAATACTGACAATACGTATAGTGTTTATGGAATAAGAAAACAATTGGACTACTGTGCTGGAATGGTGAAATTTACTATAAACTCACAGGAAGATCCACAAGAATTTCTAATGTACTTACTACTAGTACTGGAAAACAAAAACATATCTTCCATATTTCATACATGTGGAAACATACATGCATTCTCTGCAACAATGTGACACAAGAACAAATCCCCAATGAGCGCTTTGTGTATATATCAATACCTAATTGTGAATCCGTTCCATTTCAGCAACTTGTACAAAATGCAAACCACGGTAGATTATGTTCAACCTGCAATTCAGATAATCGCTCCACGTTAGTAATACAAACACATAGTAAATACGTAATACTAATGCTTCTATGTTACAATGCAGATGGTACCAAAAATAACTGCAAGCTGACTGGATTCACATATGGTCAAATATCACTTGGTAGGAAAACCTTCAAAACAATAGGTATAATCTACCACACAGGAGCCACAACCAACTCAGGGCACTACACTGCATATATAAAAAAGAAATGTGGATGGTTTGAATGTAATGATAGTACCGTTGCTCTAAACAGAGATTACCAGCAAATCTTACAGACACTTATTTAATGTTCTTAAAACCAAAATTTGATAACTAAACTGTACTTAAACCTTAATTACACTTGTAGTAAAAAAATATAAACTGTCACAATATTCTGAAAAGCTATCTAACTGCCCAAAGATGCTACAACAACTAATTAGATAAATTAACACCACTCAAATAGAGCAAAAAATATACAGTTAGAATACGCCAATTGGTATCTAACTGTCCCAAACGTTAGAAATATCCAAATAAGAGCAAAAAATAGACAGTTAGAATACGCCAATTGGTATCTAACTGTCCCAAAATTTAGAAATAGCCAAATAGATAAAGCAATACCACGAAATTATATAAAAACATAAACAGTTAGAATATGCCTACTGGTATCTAACTGCTCCAAAATTTTACAATATCCAAACAAATACCTAATATCTTATTGCTCCCAAAAACTTGAACAATCCAATGTATAAAGCATTAGCCAGAAACAACAAGTGAACACTGAAAACAAACAAACAAATAAACTGTAGCATAACAGAAAAAGTTTTTTTTTAATCCAACATGGATTTTTTTTCTCCCACGGACCCAATGATTTTAGCAACAAACACAGAAACTGAGCAAATTGCACAGTACTCTGGTTTGTCATCTACTAAATATGAGGGTCAAAAAAAAGAAAAAATTGGAATTGTACAATGTAATAAGTCTTTATAAAATACTAATACTAACATACTGTTGTCTTTTATCACAGAAATGAACAAGAAAAACATGGACTCCCGTTACTAAACCAAATAGAAGTATAACATGATAAATACAACCATCGCACCATATCACACCCATACTGGCTTAGTACATTGTTCCTTATAAATTTGTTTTTGACCCAAAGTTGTAAGCCACTATGAGTGTGATATGCTGTGGTGCTTGTGGCCAGGGCATAGACTCTTGGGTGCATGGCATATGAGTGTGATATGCTGGGGTAGTTGTGGCCAGGGCATAGAGTCTCGGGTGCATGGCCAAATGGCCATGCACCCAACATTCTATACCCTGGCCAAACAACTGCAGCATATCACAACCCATAGATTCAAGCATTTCAACCATTTTAATGTCCGTGGACACAAGGAAGTTCCTAGAACACATTCAACTTGCCAGAGGACGTTACAGACAGCGTCATCAGGACACCCCCATTTTCTTTATGTACGAACATTTCAGGACACCGCAATTGTTCTTAGAACACTTTCAGCTTGACAATGAACAATACAGACAACGTCTTCAGGACACCCCCTGCAAACATTCCAGGACCCCACGTGTCTTCTTAGAACACTTTCAACTTGACACCGAATCCATTCTGTTTATTTACGAACATTTCAGAACAGCCGTGTTGTCCGCAGACAAATCAAACACAACAAAAGCATCTAGCACATAAAAAAATACAACATTGCACCTATCTCATACTCCCCCACCTTCCCCAAACACTCGTACACACCAACACACTCCACTAAATACAATTTTTAAACCAAGTTTCACCTCGCTGTCCGCGGTCGTCCGCGAATGCAAGATGGCGGAGGCCACCAAAAATTTGACGCGCTCCACGCCCCACGTCGTCCAATCAGCAAACACGTCGGATGTCTGCGGACATCGCACAAGCCGCTCGGCCAATCGGGCACTATCCGCGGAGCGAACAGGGAAGTCCGTCCGCGAAGCGAACGGAGATATCACACATTTTTTTGCCTTACATTTTGGTCATTTTAAAAAAAAACTACTGGGCGGATTTACACCAAATTTGCAAACGCACGCTTTCAGGACCAAGCCCCCACTCCTGCCGCAAATTTGGTGTAAATCCGTCCAGCGGTTTGGGCTGTAGGCGTGCGCAAAGTTTCTTCCCATTATGTCTATGGGAAAAAACAAAAGTTTTGGGACCCCCCCTATAACTTTGCCCCCCCTGGACCAAACCTCTCCAAACTTTGCAATTCAGAGTGGGCCATATACTTTTTTTGCAAAGTTTGGTGAGGATTTGTCCAGAGGGAGCGAAGTTATAAACCACCCAAAAAATGCTCTTCCTATGGAAACACCAACTCAACTATAACTAAATGGACGCCACCGCGTCCATTATATATATATATATATATATATATATATATATATATATATATTTCCAAACGAAAAAGCTCAGCCCATAGCAGGGCAAAACCAATGGATTGCACTCCACAAAGCAGCTGAATCAGGAAAATCCAGTCGTCAGCAAAATGAAGGGCTCAGACGGTAGAAACAGTTAGCACCAAATGTCCTTTATTTAATCAAAAGTGCATCAGAGAGGAGGACCTGAAGAGCACAGCGACGCGTTTCGCGGTCCGCCGACCGCTTGATCACGTAAGTAGGGAGAACATAGAAGGAGGACTCATTTAAGCATCGCTCGAACTCTATGGTAACAATGCATAGAGAAGACCTAGACACACGTTAATACAATCGATAATTCACTAGGCGGCCATATTGGAATGTGCAAATAACAGCATATGCATAAATGTACCATCAAATAAATAGAATAAAGTACACTATATATTAACAGTCAGCAGTCACCAATTTCAAACTGGCAAGTAGCCTGCACAGCCGCAGTATTGAATTAAAGTGGGAGCTAAAAAAAGAGACGGAAGGTTTGACGTGTACAGTACGTGTAAAATACGAACATTCAGAGGAAAAAAACCCCAGCCGGTGGCAAATGTCGCTATTAAATAAAAACCCCTTGTAATGGGCCATTAAAGAAAACCTATGCCGTTAAGATTGGCATACTCGGCAGAGTCATTCCGTCTCAAGAATTGATCCCACAAATTGAAAAGAAGAGCGCTAGGTTCAAACATTTGCTAAAATACAAACAATCTCATGGTGAATAGTCTCACAATATATATATACACTCGGGTAGTTCAAAATACATGAATGGAATATTAAAAAACAGGAAAATGCAGATCAATAATGGCTGTATGCATGGACAGTATAAAGTGCTTAGTGCAAAAATTACCGTTAAAGTGCAAAGTGCATAGCAGCATAAATACATGACATGGGAAAGAAGAAAAGAAAATGAAAGAGAGAATAAGGGAGAGTAAAGAGTAAAAGGTATTGAAAAGGGGAAAGAAATTATGAAACAAAGTGGAATAAGACTGGAAATCTCAACAGCAAAAAATCCTATGCACAGTGCTCTGTGTCCATGATGGCTATAGTTATCAAACTCAATGGACCAGGAGTATACAGTATGAAACTAAACGTCTATTTAAAATATATATTTAGAAAAAATCTCTAAACATCTAAAATAACATCAAGTTCAAATGATTAAAAACTACCATACTCCCTCAAATAAAGCGACAAATTTATAGGCCCTGAGAAGCTAGCCACCATGGATAGCCGGAGACAATTCAACAAATATATCCACAGAAAAAGTGCAAAGTGCAATATCCCTTAAAAAACCTTTAAAAAACCTCAATTATTGAGGCTGACCTCCCGTCCCCTAGGTGGTATTACAGCCATAATAAGATAATACATTAAAAAACCCGTTAAAATCTGTAATAATAAACCCGAATGCGAGGAATGTATATTCCAAACCCCTATATAAAGATATTTAAGGCGAGACAAGATTATAAGACCTAGAGAAAGCATAGAGTCCCTCCTTCATAGTGTGACACAATATAATCATCTAAAAATACCCAAATAATAAAGTGTAAATCAACCCTACAAAGATACATGTTAAAAATAATGTGCAAAACGAGCGAACACTAGTACATGAAATCGCAACCTGTAACAAACCTATCATAAAACCTATGAAAAAACTGTAAGACCATAGAAAAGCATTACTAATATTCTCAGATAGGAGAAAACCTTGTGAAACCTTAATAAATGTTAGAGAGGTCATACAGAATATATATTTAAACAACCAGACTTCATCCATTGTTGAGCCTAGGTAAACAGAAAATGTCATACATATTAGATCCCTAAATAAGTATACAACTCTTCGTCAAGGTTATGGCCTCTAGGTTTCTTGGTCTCAAGGTCCAAAATGGACTTTGTCTCCAATTGCCTCAGCAGTAACTCTCTGTTACCACCTCTGGGTGCCTTGAGCACTGTATGAATCCCAAAGAAGGAAAAACCTTCCATTTTACTGTCATGATGGGACTGAAAATGTAAAGCCATAGGATAATTAGAATCAATGTTTTTGATGGCTCGAATATGCTGGAGAATTCTCAACTTAAGTTTACCTTTAGTACTGCCGACATACCACATATTACAAGGGCAACTCAAAACATAGACCACATAATCTGTGTCGCAGGTAATTCTAGATGCGATCTTTATGTTGTTACCCAAGATAGGATGAATATAATGGGTCTTGTTTACCGCATATGTACATGCTTTACATTTGGAACACTTACTGAAGCCATTAGATTTAGTATTCAGCCAGCCATTGGTCCCTGCATTAGTAATTGGCCTCATAAACCTCGGAACCAATGCATCCTTAAATGAGGTAGACTTCCTAAACAAGATGTTAATATGGTCACCTAGAATTGTTTTCAAGTGTTCATCAGATTTAAGGATGTGCCAATGACGCTGCATCACTTTTCGAATGTGATGTGCTGTAGCTCCAAATGTCAAAATGAGTCGTGTTTCATTAGTGTTAGCCCTGGTATGGTCGACAGAATCAGCCAACAATAGTTGAGAACGATCCATGTTTCTCGCTTTCAAAAAGGCTCTCTCTCGAGAATTTTCTTGGGGTATCCCTGTTGTTTAAATTTGTTAGCCATATAGGCACATCGAAATTAAAATTAAATTAAATTAAATTAAATTAAATTAAAATTTCGATCTTTGAACAGTTTCTACGTATTCTAACAAACTCACCATAGGGGATGCTCCATTTGAGGGCAGTAGGATGATTGCTCATAGCATGCAGTGGGATGTTAGAGCTAGTGGGTTTTCTATAAAGACTGGTGGTGAGTGCACCTTGAGCCACAGTGACAAGAATGTCCAAGTATGTAATAGTGGTCTCACTGTGGCTCTCGGTGAACTGTAAATTCAAATCATTGGTATTAAGAATATTAACAAAATCCAACCAATCTGCACTGGTCCCATCCCAAATAACAAACAAATCATCAATGTACCTTAACCAAAGGGCACTTTTGGATGTGTGATGATTGTTCTCGGGATGCCAGACTACAAACTTTTCCCACCAACCCATAAACAAATTTGCATAGGAGGGGCAAAGGTGGAACCCATAGCAGTCCCCTGAAGCTGCATGTAGTATTGTCTGTCAAAAAGAAAACAATTATTAGTAAGACAAAGTGAAATCATCCCTAGAATCATCTGCGAATGTTGAAGATAATTCAAGGAACATGTATGCAAAAAATATTCACAAGCTTTCAGACCATCACTATGTCTTATTGACGTATACAGTGAAACAACATCAAGTGTTGTAAGTAAGAAAGTAGGTTCCCATGGAATACCATCTATGCGGCTTAAAAAATCTTTGGTGTCCCTTAGATAAGAAGGTAGAGTGGTAACAAATGACACCAAAGTCTCATCTATGAACCTAGAAGTATGTTCTAATAGAGCGCCGCATAGGGTTACAATTGGTCTGCCAGGAGGTCTAACAAGACTCTTATGTATTTTTGGCAGAAAATAGATGGTCGGAGTCACAGGGAACCTGGGATGAAGGTAAGAACAAATGTCCTCATCCAGCAGATCTTTTTCCTTCCAGGTCAGCAGAAGATGGCCTAATTTATCCCTCATCATACCTGATGGATCACCAGGCAATTTTGCATAACAGTCCTTATTCAACAATTGTCTATGTGCCTCTTTAATGTAATCTCCACGGTTCATGAGGACGATGTTCATGCCTTTATCTGATGGTTTGATAATGCAGTCACTCATAGTACTCAAACGTTCAATGATGTCAATTTGTACATTTGTGAGATTCGATTTGTAGGGCACCCGTTGTTTCCTAATTTTCTTTAAGTCATGAACAACCACATCCTGAAAAGCCTCTATATGGCCACCTGGATTGAAAACAGGGTTAAAGCGTGACTTTGCCTTGAGTTGAGTTTTCCCCGGCCAAGCGGTGTCTACATACAAAGACACAGATTCTTGATCCAAAGCATCAGTGTCCAGTTCACCTTCAGTGTACAAAGATTCCAAGTCTCTAAGAATTAATGTGTCTTGTATAGAGACTTCGGTACCCCCTTGGAGATTCAATTCAGGTTTGGGTTTTGGAGGATACATGGCAAAGAATTTTTTCAGTCTGACTTTGCGCATGTATTTGTCAAAGTCTATCCTTGTTTCAGCATAATCATATTTGGAAGAAGAGCAGAAGTTAAGGCCCTTTTGTAAGACATTGGTTTCCTCATCGGTAAGGGGGTGCGAAGACAGGTTAATGATGGACATGTCCTGTATATTCTTATCTACTTGCGTTATTTCTTGGCACCAGAGCGTGTTAATCTCTCCGATTTGTCCATGCTAATTAGATATCACTAATCATTTTGCCTTACGTTTTGTTTGTTTAAAATATTTTGTGAAATCTGTCCAGCGGTTTGTTTCTCTAGGCGCGACAGACATTTTTTCCCATTATGTCAATGGGAAAAAAAGAAGGGACCCTTTCAAATGATATTGGCTATCTGTCTGCATAAATAAAGATGCATGTACTCATCCTGGCTGCGTGTAATATTATAACACACTAGAAAGCCCTTTCCATAATTATACTGTTATTTCTCAATTCTTTTAACATGTAATAGCACTTTGTTAGATAGCTGTGTGTGTGTTGTGTCTGATTACTAATATAGTCATTTGTAAAGGAAGTTGAAATGATAGAATGTATGTGAAATATGCAGAATGTACAGCAAGGACATTTTATGTACATCTTATGCACTATAATGCATTAAATGCGGTCAGGGTTGTAATGTGGTTAAATACATGGCAGTGGTTGCATAAATGATAGAATGAATGATGAAAATGAAGAAAATAATAGTTTGCACATTGCAGTTAATAATATGGGTAAATAAAAATGTGGAGAGCAGATAACTTTGCCAGTGACACTAGATCATAGCAGATGGGAGAAATGACAGTAAGCGTGTTTTACAGGTTGCACAGGGTAAGTAGCAGTTACTCTGTTTATATGCATTTTTAGAAGAGATGTACATGTACCATACATGCCAATCCTCCCAATTTCGGCAGGAGACTCCTGATTTTTCTGTGAAAAATATTGTTATTTTTTTC
This sequence comes from Ambystoma mexicanum, assembly GCF_040938575.1. Lineage (NCBI taxonomy): Eukaryota > Metazoa > Chordata > Amphibia > Caudata > Ambystomatidae > Ambystoma > Ambystoma mexicanum. Next base: position 290,199,531 of record NC_090933.1, on the reverse strand, counting down.
ACGTTCTCCTGCCGAGAATACATCTTTGCCCAATGCATTCCTATGGCGCAAGTGGTGTCTCCCGATTTTTCAGAGGAAATGTCCCTTAGAGGTGGGTCGGACTGTTGGCATGTATGATGTACTATTGAAAAAATATTCATACCTGCACTTTGTGTTCATGCATGTGGATGTGCATGAATCTGCAAGAGAAATGTTGGAGAGTTTACTAGTAGTTGCTGTAGGTGCTTTGCAGTTACAGCGCAATTGTACTCGGAGTGATCAACAGTACATCTAAAGTGCTGAATTGTGATGATGGAGTTAGTTGCAGAGGTCTTGCATGTGATTGGTGGATGGTTGTGTGACTGCTTAACAGTAGCCAATGAGGGAATGATGAAGAGAGTGAAATGGAAAGGGTAGAAGGGCTGCCCCATTGTTACTCATACGCTCCGCGGACATGCACATCCAGGGCCTCCGAGCATGAAATGGGAGTGTATTTTGAGGATTAGCCAATCAGGTGTTGAGGTTCTGCTTCATATTGAGAGAGGATGTGTGTAGTGAAGATGGCAAAGGTGGAGTAAGTCTGAGTGGTGTTGCTTGTAGATATGTTTGTGAATGGTGGAGCAATATGCAAAATGTAGGAATGTGGGAAACAATTTTGATGTAAAAGGAGTGGAGGTGGTGTGGAGCACTGGGCCTGGTTTCAATTTGCAAGCAATGGTAGAAGTTTGCCAAGATATGGCTAGGGTTAACAGTCCACATGTGGTTGTCCTGCACTATGGTGCTTTGCATTTGGGCTATGCCAGTGCACCTAATTTGTTAAAAGATCTAGAAAACTTGGTTCATGCAGTAATCAAACTACTTCCAAATGCCAAGGTAATTTCTTCTGGTTTGGTACCTAGGTCAACATGGGACGCTAGTTCTGAATTTTGTCCTCAGCTAAATATATGTAGGTGTTTCATCAACCGAGGCATGTTTGCTTTTCTGCTTAGAGCTGGCATGTTCTTTTGCAACAGTGACAACATTGACTCTGGTAATGTTGATTACTATAAAGGAGATGGCATGTCTTTATCTTTTATGGGAAATGCCATGCTGTTTTGGAACATAAGGGTTGCTTTGGAGGAGCTAATGTGAAGATTTTTGAAGGAAAATAAGGAAAAAAAATAGAAATAAAAGGTGTTTCGGAAGGCTTTGCAAAAAAAAACAAAAAAAAAATTCTTTTCAGAGCCAACCTCAAAGGGGAAATGAGGCACACTATTAACATTTTCTTTCCCCGCGCTCAGATTTTTCGATGTGTCTGCGGACACCACGGTTGTCCATGCACAGCGCGTATTACACGCAGGATTTTTGAGGTTGAGAGGGATGCAAATGAGATGTAGCACAGCACGGGATTGGTCAATAGGGTTTACTGGGTGTGATGTGTAAGCAGAGAGTTTGTTAGAAACTATTTTTCCTTGGACCAGAGGAGATAGCTATGGCTGTGTGTTTCAGAAAGCAGATTGTCTGGATTTTGGGAGATTCGTGGATAAGTTGGTTCGAGGTGTATGCAGATCACTGCAGAGTGGCTGTACATCTGGGATTCCCTCATGTGGAAGTGCACTGGCATGGAGTGCTTGGAATGAAGTGGCTGAATTTGGTACCTCTATGTGCTACTTTGGTGACACAGTGTCATCCAGACATTATTATTATTATTCATTGTGGAGGAAACAGTTTAGGGCATGTTTCTGGAATCTCTTTGCAATTTGCAATGAAAGAAGGATTTGGGAAAGTCATATACATGTATCCAAACTTTAGAGTAATTTTTTCCCGTATTGCACAGAGACAAATGTGGCTGCGTTCTTCTTCATGTGGTTCACAAATGGAGGAAGCAAGGCACAATGTTAACAAGGCTGTCTGTGCCTTTTTGAGAGTTGTTGGTATGTCCTCTTTGCACAATGAAAACATTATGTTTCGTAGTGCACACATTTTTCGCAGAGATGGAGTACATCTTACTTATGCCGGCAATCAAACTTTTCTGCGAAATATACAAAATGCATTACAACCTTTTTTGGAATTACAGCAATCCATTTTGCAGTAGGTGTTGACCATTTGAAGTTTTCGAAACACAAAAAGGCTCTTTTCAGAGCCACAACTTCCTCCCAGCAAAAAGTGCAATGGTTGTGACAGAGCAGCACCGCAAAGAATTTTGAGGTCCGCAGACATCTACGCTGTCCCTGAATATTTCAAACACCAAGAAAGGGCTCACATTCCAAAAAGTATGCAGATTGCCAGGGACAAAATGTGGGACATGTGCAAGGGTGAACTTTCCCAGGAAAATACCTTGGCTTTCTGAGAAAAACACTTTTTAGGTGTCCGGGGGTCCGGACAGTGTTTGTTAAGCTTAGGGCGCGTGCAGTCAAATGATGACGTTGAGGACACATTGGCGAAAGCGACGGCTGTCTGTATAATACTAAATGCGTGGGGTCGAGTCTATGCATGCGTGCTGGTGTTCTACAGACAGTGTTCCAGTCCCCGATCTAATTAAAAGTCCGACACACTTGGGGCGGACAGTTGCAGACAGGCATGATGTTAGTAGGGGCAAGGGTGTGCTACGCATGCGCACAAGTGTTCAACAGACAGTGTTCAGGTCCCCAAACAAAACAAATGTGCATCAGAACTTTACGGACAGGCGTATGTGTTCTATGGACATATTAATTCTGGTTATGGACAACGCAAACAGGGGAAATGTTCTTAGGACACTTTATTTTGCACAGCTACAAACATGCGGACACCATTTTGACTACGACCAATTCAAACAGGTATAGTGTCATTAGGAAACCCCCATTTTGGTTAATTACAGACAGGTGGACATCTTGTGTGTCCTAAGGATACCTCCATTTTCATTGCCAACAATACAAACAGGTATAGTGTCCTTAGGACATCACCATTTTGGTTAATTGAGGACATGCCGGACAGTCACGCTGTCCGGGGACACCCTAACTGCCTTTAAAAAAAAAAATAAGACACAGAGGAATATACTAACAACACACTCAATATTTTATTATTGTATAAACGTATACAAATTATGAAAGAGAGGGGGAAGCAGAAACTGAAACAAATACAACGGAATTAGGGGTTTAGACATGATGTATGGTAGGGTAGGAAGGGATGGAAGTCTCATCCAATTGTTTTTCTTGCTGGGGAGGTTTTGGGGATAGTTGGGTGGGACATGGAGAGGGTGAATAGTTAAATGTGGGACAGTGATACTAAATGTTGTCTTTTATATGGTCCTCCACAAACTTTTTTTATAAGAATGACATTTTTCATGAACAGATCGATTTTTAGCTCCATTCGCTGCAGAGGATTTTCTAACGTCTCTCTTGGTATATTATTTTTAATGTCTGTATGGTCTGTTAAAAAAAAAACAATTGTTAAGTACACATAAAGTAATGGTTATTATTATTATAGAGAAGTGTAGTGTCTACCATTAGTATCACTGTCTTCACTCATTTCATTCCGAGTAAAATTTTCTTACAGCCATTCCAAAGTACTGGAGATTTCTGTGTAAGAAAAATATATATTAGTTTTAGGGTACCTAATACAGAAAGTGTATAAATATATACAATAAATGTGGTGTACTCAATAGTTTCTTGCTAAGTTTTGCTGTTGTTGCTGTGTAGGTGTCATGTTGATTTTTGCTGTGTAATTTCCGAGGTAATTCTGTTGGAGGTATATTTATTTTGGTATATTTCACTATTAACCAAAATGGGGGTGTCCTAAGGACACTATACCTGTTCGTATTGTTGGCAATCAAAATGGAGGTGTCCTTAGGACACACAAGATGTCCTCCTTTCCTGGGAAAGTTCACCCTTGCACATGTCCCACACTATGTCCCTGGCAATCTGCATACTTTCTGGAATTTTTTTAGCCCTTTCTTGGTGTTCAAAATGTTCGAGGATAGCGCGGGTGTCCGCAAAGTGCACCCCTGCACCCCTATGAAAGGCCACACCCCAGAGCTGCTCCTTATTCTGTTTTTGGTCTTCCAGGACAGAGACTGCTCCTTGTTGCATTGGATTGCTCTTGCTCTTTGAAACACCTGTCCTGATGGCATCCATGGCTGCTACTGGTGTTACTGCTGTCTTAGCAGCACCCCCACCCCCTCCACCACCAAAACCTCCCAGAGGGCCTGCAGAGGGGAACATGCGTCAGGAGACAGAGGAGAGAGATGAAGAGGTTGAAGAGGATGAGGTAGTGGAAGTCCCTACTGCTAGTTCTCACCATGAATCTTGGGAGTGGAGGTTATTTAACACTGTTGATGGTGTACCAAAAGCACGTGCACACAAGGTGACCTGCAATCAGTGCAAGATGGTGCTGAGTCATGTGAAACTAGATTGTACAACTATGGCACTACCTGAATGAAGCGACACTTAAAGTCGTTCCACGGTGGGGCTATTCGTAAGGTTGTACCTTGCGATAAACATAGTAGGTTGGGTTCCCCTGCAGCATCCTCCGTTTCCCCTGCTGTCACCACAAGAGACACTCCTGTGGGGCAGGGCATCCCTCCAGCTTCCTCACAGGCCATACATGATGCTGTTGATCCTTACCTTTCGAGGGTCACAGTATTGTGCATGTACTGCGATGCAGTACTCTGCAGGGGGGAGAACCTTTGAAGTACTTTGGAGACTGTGGTCAAGGAGCATGAGAAGAACTGCTACCTACCTGAACAAGAACCACACTACATCTTTCTCTCTCCACCTGCCCTTTTTTATCCCCGTGGTTGGTGTCCCTTCCTTACCCTCCTTTCCCTTCCTTTCCTTGTGTGTCGTGTTTACAAAACCAAAAAAATATAAAACAACAAAAACAAAAAAAATGGTTCTTTTCAGAGCTGCCTTTCACAGTTCAAAAAGAGAAGTGTCAATGAAATGCACAGGGCACTGTGCATTTTTACAGGTCCACGAACTGTCCGCAGACCTCTAAAATCTTTACAGTGCTGCCCTGTCACAACCATTGCACTTTTCTCTGGGAAGAAGTGGGGGCTCTGAAAAGAGCCTTTTTGTGGTGTTTTTTTGTGTTTTGCAAACTTTCAATGGTGAAGACCTACTGCAAAATGGATTGCTTAGTTCCAAAAAAGGTTGTAATGCATTTTGTTTATTAGCAGAAAATTCTGATTGTCGGCATAAGTAAGATGTACTCCATCTCTGCAAATAATGAGTGTACTACAAAGCAAAATGTTTTCATTGTCAAAAGAGGATATACCAACGTCTCTCAAAAAGGCACAGACAGCCTTTTAACATTGCGCCTTGCTTTCCCCATTTGTGGACCAAATGAAGAAGACTGCAGCCACACTTGTCTCTGCACAATACGGGAAAAAATTACTCTGGAGTTTGAATACATGCCCATGACTTTCCCAAGTCCTTCTTTCATTGCAAATTGCAAAGAGATTCCAGAAACATGTCCTAAACTGTTCCCTCCACAATTAATAATAATAATGTCTGGATGACACTGTGTCACCAAAGTAGCACAAAGAGGTACCAAATCCAGCCACTTCATTCCACGCACTCCATGCCAGTGCACTTCCACATGAGGGAATCCAAGATGCACAGCCACTCCGCAGTGATCTGCATGCACCTCCAACCAATTAATCCATGAATCTCGCGAAATCCAGAAAATATGCTTTCTGAAACACACAGCCATAGCTATCTCCTCTCCTCTCAGGAAAAAGACTATCTGACAAATTTTCTGCTCACACATCACACCCAATAAACCCTATTGACCAATCCCTGGCTATACTACATCTCATTTGCATCCCCTCAACCTCAAAAATCCCACATGTAATATGCGCTGTCCGTGGACAACCGTGCTGTCCATGGACAAATTGTAAAATCTGAGCATGAGGAATTAAAATTTAAATAGTGTGGCTCATTTCCCCTTTGCGGTTGGCTCTGAAAAGAGCCTTTTTTTGGGTTTTTTGCAGATGCTTCAGAAACACCTTTTATTTTGCATTTTTTGTTTTTTTCTTCCTTATTTTCTTCCAATAATCGCATTTGGTATTTGGTGGACAGCCGTCGCTTTCGCTATATGTCCTCGATGTCATCATGTGACTGCACCCACCCTAAGCTTAACCAACACTGTCCGGGCCCCTCGACATCTAAAAAGTGTTTTTCTCAGCAAGCCAAGGTATTTTCCTGGGAAAGCTCACCCTTGCACATGTCCCATACTTTGTCTTTGGCAATCTGCATACTTTTTGGATTTTTTTTAGTCCTTTCTTGGTGTTTGAAATGTTCGTGGACAGCGCAGATGTGCGTGGACCTCTCAAATCTTTGCAGTGCTGCCCTGTCACAACCATTGCACTTTTCTCTGGGAAGAAGTGGGGGCTCTGAAAAGAGCCTTTTTGTGGTGTTTTTTTTGTGTTTTGCAAACTTTCAATGGTGAAGACCTACTGCAAAATGGATTGCTTAGTTCCAAAAAAGGTTGTAATGCATTTTGTTTATTAGCAGAAAATTCTGATTGCCGGCATAAGTAAGATGTACTCCATCTCTGCAAATAATGAGTGTACTACAAAGCAAAATGTTTTCATTGTCAAAAGAGGATATACCAACGTCTCTCAAAAAGGCACAGACATCCTTTTAACATTGCGCCTTGCTTTCCCCATTTGTGGACCAAATGAAGAAGAATGCAGCCACACTTGTCTCTGCACAATACGGGAAAAAATTACTCTGGAGTTTGGATACATGCCCATGACTTTCCCAAGTCCTTCTTTCATTGCAAATTGCAAAGAGATTCCAGAAACATGTCCTAAACTGTTCCCTCCACAATTAATAATAATAATGTCTGGATGACACTGTGTCACCAAAGTAGCACAAAGAGGTACCAAATCCAGCCACTTCATTCCACGCACTCCATGCCAGCGCACTTCCACATGAGGGAATCCAAGATGCACAGCCACTCCGCAGTGATCTGCATGCACCTCCAACCAATTAATCCATGAATCTCGCAAAATCCAGAAAATATGCTTTCTGAAACACACAGCCATAGCTATCTCCTCTCCTCTCAGGAAAAAGACTATCTGACAAATTCTCTGCTCACACATCACACCCAATAAACCCTATTGACCAATCCCTTGCTATACTACATCTCATTTGCATCCCCTCAACCTCAAAAATCCCAGATGTAATATGCGCTGTCTGTGGACAACCGTGCTGTCCATGGACAAATTGTAAAATCTGAGCATGAGGAATTAAAATTTAAATAGTGTGGCTCATTTCCCCTTTGCGGTTGGCTCTGAAAAGAGCCTTTTTTTGGGTTTTTTGCAGATGCTTCAGAAACACCTTTTATTTTGCATTTTTTGTTTTTTTCTTCCTTATTTTCTTCCAATAATCGCATTTGGTATTTGGTGGACAGCCGTCGCTTTCGCTATATGTCCTCGATGTCATCATGTGACTGCACCCGCCCTAAGCTTAACCAACACTGTCCGGGCCCCTCGACATCTAAAAAGTGTTTTTCTCAGCAAGCCAAGGTATTTTCCTGGGAAAGTTCACCCTTGCACATGTCCCATACTTTGTCTCTGGCAATCTGCATACTTTTTGGATTTTTTTTAGTCCTTTCTTGGTGTTTGAAATGTTCGTGGACAGCGCAGATGTGCGCGGACCTCTTAAATCTTTGCAGTGCTGCCCTGTCACAACCATTGCACTTTTTGCTGGGAGGAAGTGGTGGCTCTGAAAACAGCCTTTTTGTGGTGTTTTTTGTGTTTCAAAAGCTTCAAATGGTCAACACCTGCTGCAAAATGGATTGCTGTAATTCCAAAAAAGGTCGCAATGCATTTTGTATATTTCGCAGAAAAATCTGATTGCCGGCATAAGTAAGATGTACTCCATCTCTGCAAAAAATGTGTGTACTACGAAACATAATGTTTTCATTGTGAAAAGAGGATATACCAACAACTCTCAAAAAGGTACAGAAAGCCTTGTTAACATTGTGCCTTGCTTTCTCCAGTTGTGAACCAAATGAAGAAGATCGCAGCCACATTTGTCTCTGTGCAATACACGAAACAATTTATCTGGAGTTTGGATACATGTATATGACTTTCCCAAGTCCTTCTTTCATTGCAAATTGCAAAGAGATTCCAGAAACATGTCCTAAACTGTTCCCTCCACAATGAATAATAATAATGTCTGGATGACACTGTGTCACCAAAGTACCACAAAGAGGTACCAAATCCAGCCACTTCATTCCACGCACTCCATGCAAGTGCACTTCCACATGAGAGAATCCAAGATGTACAGCCACTCCGCAGCGATCTGCATGCATCCCCAACCAATTAATCCATGAATCTCGCGAAATCCAGACAATATGCTTTCTGAAACACACAGCCATAGCTATCGCCTCTCCTCTCAGGAAAAATACTTTCCGACAAATTCTCTGCTCACACATCACACCCAATAAACCCTATTGACCAATCCCTTGCTGTGCTACATCTCATTTGCATCCCCTCAACCTCAAAAATCCCATATGTAATATGCGCTTACCGTGGACAACTGTGCTGTCCATGGACAAATTGTAAAATCTGAGCGTGAGGAATTTAAATTTAAATAGTGTGGCTCATTTCCCCTTTGCGGTTGGCTCTGAAAAGAGCCTTTTTTTGGGTTTTTTGCAGTTGCTTCAGAAACACCTTTTATTTTGTATTTTTTGTTTTTTTCTTCCGTATTTTCTTCCAATAATCTTCACATTAGCTTCTCCAAAGCAACACTTACCAAATCAGAAAACATTTCCTTGGCATTTGGAAGTAGTTTCATTACTGCCTGAACCAAGTTTTCTACATATTCTAATAAAGTAGGGGCACTGACATAACCAAAATGCAAAGCACCACAGTGCAGGACAACCACATTTAACCTGTTAACCCGAGTCATATCTTGGCAAAATTCTACCATTGCCTGCAAATAGAAACCAGGCACAGTGCTCCAGACCACCTCCACTCCTTTTACATCAACATTCTTTCCCACATTCCTAAATTGTGCATGCTGCTCCAAACCATTCACAAACATATCTCCAAGCACCAGCACCCTGACTTTCTCCACCTCCGGCATCTTCACTACACACAGCCTCTCTCAATATGAAGCAGAACCTCAACACCTGATTGCCAAATCCTCAAAATACACCCCCATTTCGTGCTCAGAAGCTACGGATGTGGCATGTCCTGTCTGTGAACATCTGTGCTGTCCGCGGAGCACTTAAGTAACACTGGGGCAGCCCTTCTACCCTTTCCACTTCACTCTATGCACCATTCCCTCATTGGCTACTGTTAAGCAGTCACATAACCATCCACCAATCACATGCAATACCTTTACAGCTAACTCCATCATCACAATCCAGCACTTTAGATGTACTGTTGATCACTCTGAGTACAAATGCGCTGTGACTGCAAAGCACCTACAGCAACTACTAGTAAATTCTCCAACATTTCACATGCATGAACCTTACAAAAACAGGAGAGAAATCACGCACAACCCTTAAAACCTACCGTAGAAAATTCATCCTAGAAGCTTTTATAGACATTGCAATCGTTCTCAAAAGGAAATTATTTATTTTAGTTTATATTTCAATGAAGAAGCATACAAACAAAAGCAAATAAACCCAATTGCCATACATAGCAGGGGATGAGAGTATGAAACATGTTACAATACCATTATGGAACAAGAAACGCTGCTCACAAAATTATCCCCAGAAAACTCAGTATCACCTGTCCATTCCACTAAACCAATACGTCCATTCTAGAAATGGCCGTGCACATCAATGTGTAACATTGCCAAAAAATCTTTCAAATCCTTATGCCAGTTCCTCATTCAGTATGTGAAAGGCAAAGACACATTCAAAATTAAACTACTACAAAATATGGACCCCTGTCCAGTGCTCAAATACACAGGACTACAAGGACATTCATTAGCCTCCATTTCTGGGCCTATTTGCAAAAGCACATTCCAAAATGATATCAACACATCATTCAACTATAAGAAATCTGGTCCATAAACTGTACTATGCCAAAAGTCCTGTTTTAGCACTAGCTAAATCAAATAACAATTTTCTACATGGTACAGCCAAACAACTACTCGAATAAATAGAGCATATCCAGAGAAAATATTTTGGAATTGAAAGCCACTTACAAAATGCAATAGATTAACAGCATACTACAAACAACTGTACAGATGACAACCTTCTATTACACACATACAAAAAATAAATACTAAAGTTTAACAATACATCTGCTGAAGTACCCAACCATGTGTGTGTTTGTTGCCGTAGAACTTTTTATGAAAAAACTGTAGACATAATGTTCAAAATAGAAGACAATGAAGATCCAAACAGTTCCAATTAGAACTATATTTTATAGCAGAAAACAAATACAAAATTACTGACCTCTTAATACTTTGCAGTTACTGCCCTGCAAAACTTGACAACAACCCATTACCAAAACCCCTGCAACAACTCAACTTATATGAGAGCATCATAATTCAAACAGTGCACCCATTTCAAGCAATAATACGCCTTAAACCAAAAACAGCAAAACTACCTCCCTCTGAATTAGTGAAAGGGACTTGTGGCAAAGTAGTTTATTTGCCATTAGATTTCAAAGAGAATGTACACACAATGGGTGTGCAACATCCAATAGATCAATCTTTAATTATCTTAGTAAATGGTGTACCTACAAAGACAACACAATTTGGCAACAACTCATGGATTTACATAAAGTTAGACAAGCCCTGCAATATCTGAAAGACAACAATACTACAGAGAAATTAATATTGTAAAAAACCTGAGGGAAACCACTGAAATAATTCCAGAGTCATCAGAAACGGGTCAATTTCACAATTTCAACTTCTAGATCCTGCTACAGAATCCAATATTTTAGACCATTGTACAATTCACCAATTACACTCTAAAGACACCATAGATGATGCACTGGAAACGTACCAAATGCAACAATACAAAGGATCTCCATGCAGCATATTGGAAAAAAGTACAAAAAGCATTTGCCTTTCCTCTACTCTTTCCTACTGTAAAAGGAGGAAGGTACAATGATAGACCCACACAAATACCAGCATCAGAATACCAGGCTTTATGAATGTATTCTGAAGACCCCAGATTCTGACAAAACATGGAATACATATTCCATCTTCTCTTTGAAAGTGAACTATCAACTCTATGCTATGGAGTTGCACAACATTGAAATTGGGTACCCATTTACAAAATATGTCAGCTACGGAATTACTACAAAAAGTGCAAGAAAAAGATGAGATTTTACAGTCAAGCATTACAAATCTTTTAGCAAACATGCATGGTACAAAAGAATACTGGTTCCGACGTCACGGAGATGTACACTGTATGATATGAAACTTTGGCCCACCCACTTGATTTGTGACATTAAGTTGTGCAGAATATGCATGGGAAGATTTACACGATTTCCTACTCATAGCAAACAAAAAGAAAACAAACATAGATATAAAAACACCAGGAGAACGCTGCTCTCTAGATCCTGTGAATGTATCAAGATATTTCCATCATCACTACATTGCTATGCTACACTTAATTTGTAATATAACTGCTCCTCCCCTTGGAGAAGGGCAAACCTTCTTTTGGAAAAAAGTATATGAAGCCGGAGGAGCACCACACATCCTCATGCTTTTGTGGATTAAAGATGCTCCTAAATTTGGGCAGGATAGTGATGCCACTGTTTTGCAATTCATCCAAAAATATGTCACTTGTGAAATCCATTCACAAACAACACATAGGGCCTCATTACAAGTTTGGAGGTAGCCATGCCATTAATAAGGGCATGACTACCCCCAAACTCGGGTCCGGCACCGGGTCCCATGAAATGGGAATTACCGGGCCAATCTGACATTTGCGGCCCCGTTAATTTCTCTTGCGCGGGACCCTGAGCCGGTATGTTCACATTCCTATTTGAGCCCCCATAGGGCTCAATCGGAATGGGGAGAATGGTAGCAGCGATAACATTCAACAGCGGTAACGTTGAACGTTCCTACCATCCTGTTCTGCTCGCGGATGCCGCTCTGCACGCCTGGTCTGACCAGGCGTGCAGAGCGCCCCCCGCGAGCAGAACTCATAATGTGGCGGAATGGCAACAACGGCACCGGTAGCACTACGAGTGCCGTTGTTGCCTTACCGCCATTGTTGTATTGAGGCCCATAGTGACCTTCATGCACAAATTTTAGAATTTCAAAGAGACATATTTGGGAAATATTGTCATCACAAGTATAAAAACTAAGGGAAATGCTACTCCAAATACTGCTTTGGTTTCCCTAGACCAGTTTCAACAACAGGTCAAGTAAACAACTTTATGTCTTCAGTTAGACATAGGGCCTCATTCCGACCCTGGCGTTAACCAAGGCGCTACTAGCGCCTTGGTTGACGCCGTTATCTTTCCGACTCCGCCATGGTGAATGGCGCAATTACCGCCCCATTCCAAGGTTGGCAGGGTCGGTAATTCCCCATTCACCATGGGCCCTTCCCCATTCCCATTTTTTCCCCATAGGGCTCAATGGGAATGGGGAAGGTGCTAATTACAGCACCGTAAATTACGGTGCCGTAATTAGCTCCAAGGTCCCTTTGCGGGTTGGTTTTTTAACGCCTGCAAAAAGCAGGTGTTAAGTTCCAACCCGCAAAGGGAACTCAGAATAGGGCGGTAAGGGTTTAACGGCACCGGTCTTGTTACCGGTGACCGTTAACCCTTACCGCCCGACTCGGAATTAGGCCCATAGTGTCAAAGGTAAATCACCTAAGAACACATATTACATAAAAAGAAAAGAAGAATCAAAATACATCAATGATTACAATGCAATTATTGTCCTCCTATGGAATGCAAACATAGATGTGCAGTACATTGTAGACAATTCCACTGCAGTTGCACGATATGTCACAGCTACTTAACCAAAGCAGAGAAAACAGAGCTTCAGGACCTCTGGGATTACATATCATCTGACAAAACACTATCACAGAAATTCTACCGTTTAGGCATGAAAATGCTCTCTCATAGAGAATGGGGCTGCTATGAAGCTGCAGACCGTTTAACCGGTACTGCCTTGTATGGAAAATCTGACAATATAGTATGGCTAAGGCTTGGTACTACTTAATCTAGAAAAAGAGCTCTCAAATCATATGAGGACATAGAAACACTAGCCAAAAACGATCCCAACAGCCAAGACATTTTGAAAAACTATTCACTAGACACATACTACAAAAACAGGAGTACCACTTTTGAAACCCTGTGTCTCTACCACGTAGCTCAAAACTTCACAAACAAAAATAATATTAAACCAGTTGAAAGGAAAGGTAGATACAGAGTAGCAAATGGTGAAGGTAGCTTAGTGAAACTTACCAAACGCAGCGTAATTAATCATATCCAATTGTCATTAAAAACTCCTCAACATAAAGAACGGTATTACATGTCCCTGCTACAACTTTTTAAACCATGGAGAAAAGAAGAGTTACTGATATGTATGACTCCTATAAAGACGCTTTCAAAGCAAATGAAAGCAATATAACAGACGTAAACTTTACACAGTTCCAAACAATGTTGCACAATGAACAGCAACAAGAAGAATAACTCCAGTCTCAACTAGATGTGGACACTCCTGGACACTCCTGTGGACACTCCTTCTGTAGCAGGAAGCCAAGAACCACTTCGACAGCCACTAATAGCAAATGAGGCAGAATTAGCCATGACAGAAGTAAAACACACCATGGGGGCAATTCATGGAATAATTGTGTGCCGAAAGTCAACATAAAGGTATGGATGTAATCCATGAAAGACAGGAGGAGCGAGAGAGAGAGATATGCTCTGGTACAGAATTGTACTGAGGCAACCCAAGGCAGCGTAAGAGTATGTATATATAACTGCCCAAGAGATGGGTGGACAGATCTGCAACAAGGACAGTAGCAGGAAGAAAAACAGGGACTAAAGGCACCAGAGTGTGAAAAACAAATAAAAGAGCTGTAATCCAGTAGGAAAACTTGGCAGCAGCGAAGTCCAAGAGGGAAGACAGATACAATGTGCCGTCCAAATGGAACGAAGCAGAGAAGTAGTCTAGGTGGACATCTCAGGTGAGGACTGGACCGTGAGTTGTGGTTCTTGGGTCACATTCCTAATGTTTCCTCCTTTGCCACAATTTCCAGGGGCTGAACTTAACACGTACCAACTTGACATTGTCACCACCTGGTCCCCTCCCACCATCAGTGTGACTTTGACAGCTAAAGGGTGCAGGCTACCCTCTACAGCATGAAGTGCATCAAGCACGTATACAGGCAAGAAATGAAAAAAACATCACAATCAACTTCAATAAATGCACAGTTAAAAAATGTACTCTTCAAAATTGATTGCGACAGGCCGTGGAGAAAACATCCATAATCCTCACTAGGGGTGTAAACACAAGTAGTACAGCAGCAGACTGGCCACAGATATGATGAAAGTCCATCTCAGTCAACTGACACCACAACAGAGGAGAATGGGACAGTAAGCAGGACACATGATAAACCCTCAGTAGTACACCCATTTGTGCAGAAGGCACTACACCAGTTGAACAGAGTCAGGGGACATGCAACAGGGGGAGGCCTGTGCCCCACACAGACAATGACACCCTAAACATGTGTGTGATGCAGGACTGAGCCAGAGTGAGCATGGAATCGATGACCAAATGTCGATTTTAACGATAAATGATTTGAAGGGTTTGCTTTTTTCTCCTGCTAAGAGTGTGACCCTTTTCCCACTCTTAGGCATATTTGCTATGTATGTTCTAGGCTATTTTTTTTTAATGTTTAATGTCTATGGGGTTTGTCTCACCCTCATAGGAACCATCTTTATACACATGTGTTACACAGCACCCTCAGTGCAGCCACACAGGGGTGTCATAGTGACCCCCAAACATAGACTCCATACCCTGGGACTGACTACTGTCTCCCAGGGCATGTAAAGTCCCCATTGACTTTACTAGTCAATTTTTATGAACTAAACCAGTACACCCCATCTTACTACGAGGTACTGAGAAGGTTTAATAGTTTCTCCCTGGTGTTCATTTTTGAGAGGGTACCGTACAGTCCCTCTCTCAAAGGTTTCTGGCTGGTGGCAGTGGTTACTGCCAAAAATATCTGACCGCAAATATTTCCCTATGGGATTTTCCCATTGTTCGAGGCTACCACTTTTACTGACAGCCTCTAACATACTGCCGGTTTATTTTATTATTAACTTTACTCCGGTAGGTTTTATTTGCCAGAACTTTAATATAAATTCTTTCTTGTGTTTTTCTCTAAACTCCTAACACAGGTCGGGATCCTTTGTTCGTCCTTTTTGCGGGCTTCTGCCAAGAAGGCCTCCTTTTGGCGCCACTGAGTCTGGGGTGGATCCATTGTGTGGGAGGGGGATTGCCTCAGCAACACACTTCGCACTCTGCCCTGATAGAGGGTCTCCCGCCATGATGATCACTCCACTGTGTGAGTGACAGCTAGGATGTATGAATGAGGATCTTTTTGCATAAAAGCAGGGTCCTGAGGACCACTGGAACTAAGAAGCCAAAGAGGAGAGAAGCCAAAGACATCTGCAATGACTGAACCACCGATGAAGCCCTGCTGCAGCGTCTCACCACTTTTCTGCACACGACGAGAGAAGATCTTCATCTACAAGAGCCTTCTTCCCTTGAGCTGGTGGGGCCAACCAGTTTGCCAATCACCTTCCTGGACCTGCCCTGGTCGAATCACCAGTACCCCGTACTCAGAGACCGGATAGCCAGGCACCCGTCCACTCCAACCGCGATTTAAAAGAGCGTACCTTTTATTCGTTGGGCAGCACCTTGGCTGGTTTCATCCCTGGGTAGTGCATTAATTCAAACCTTCCTCCACAACGAGAGTCTCTCTTCCTCTGCTGGATCCCCCGAACTGCAGGAACTACCAGGAACAACCGCCACCGCAGGAGCCTCTTCTTCATTTTAGGGTACATTGTTCCGCCAGGCCGCCCTTTTCGGGTGGTAGTGCTAAAGGTGTTTTAAATCTTTTACCTACATTTTGGGTTGGCCTCCCCTGTCCTCTAACATTGTCTTTCACCTTCTGCATCCACCTTTTCGAATCGTTAACCAAAGACCTGACTGCAGCTACAAGAACATTTTGCTCCTGGGCCCTTTGCCCTGTACCACTGACTCTGGCACAGGCCTATTGACTCTGGCTGAATTTGTTAGAACTGCCTTCTTTAGATTGCTTCTCAACTAGAACTGTGTTGATGCACCTAATTCTTATAACCCCCTTTTCCTTCCTACTTTTAAAACTTGTGAAGTATCATTTTGCTCGGTTTTCATTTATTCTCTACGCTAAAGTACTGCCTTGCCTAAACTTATTCACAAACGTATGGGAAGTGTTGCTAGGGTGTGTAAGAAGATATTCATGTATAACTTGTGCTTTCCCTCCCTTGTGAGAAATTGCTGGAGTGCCATTTGTGTTTGGTTTTCACTGTGCCATTTTGCTCAGTTTTCACTCTTGCTCAAACTTGTCTACAATTTAACTAGGGAGTTGTGTATACTTTTCTTGACTGAATTTAACTTGATTTATTGACTGTGATTAAGGTGTTGAACTAGAAGTGTGTAAAATAAATATATATATATATTCTTTTTAATACAAAGCTTTGGTCAGTGTTTCCTTGTGCCATAGTACTGTAGCCCTATTGTGTAAACCCTGAATACTGCTCTCTCCCTCTTGAGATAAGTCTGACTCCTTAGCAACAGCTACCAACTAAATCTTTGTGGTACAGACTGATACCAAAGGGGATTTATTGCTCATACCTGTAGTCTTAATCTTCTGTAGTGCTCCCTAAGGGAACTGCACAGGATTCTGCCTAACACTGACCACCTGGAATTCTGCCTGGGAATCCGCAGGTGCCAATGCATCATGTGCTGGCTGACCCTGAGCCTGGGTGATGGTCGCCACAGCTGCACCTGCAGCTACCACTACCTATGGGCATGTGGCAGTAGATGAAACTGACTGCCGGGTCACATGGGCGCCAGTGTCATATGCAAGAGCTGTATCTCCCGGAGCTGCAGGGGGTGGTGGCATGACTCCACCAACACGTGGCAGAACATCCTGCCGAAGTGGCGCACCCCTACCTCTTCCCCCTCTGCAGGCACCCTGGGCACCCTGGACTCCCTCTACTCCCTGGTCACCCCGGCCACGTCCCCCACCATGCCCATCATGTGGAGTACGCACACCTGAGTCGCTCCTCACCTTTCGTGGCCTCACAACCATGGCACAGATGCAGTAGTACCAATTGGAGGTATACACGAAAATTGTCCTGGGCAATTGGGGTGAAGGGGGTGCGGTACTAGATGAAAACAGCACCCCTGTGCGCCTGTAAGGCTGCATGTGACCCTGGTGAGAAAGGTACGGGTCACGCAACGCTCAGGTAGGCCAAATCTGCAATAAAACCATGCACGCAACCCCGGTAGCCCACGTGTGTTAATTAACCTACCGCACTACGCGATGGCAACAAGGGACACAAAAAATGCATACGCGTGGGACACACAGGCTACTATGACCTCAAAAACGGGTAAGTGATACGCAGAGGGACCTGCAGTGGGAAAAATAGTGTGCGCAACTCACCGTCTGACTAGCGTGGGAAAAAAAAACATGCGTAGGCAAGACCCCCACCCAAAGAAGAGGTTGTCCTCGATGGGCTGTGAAGTGATGGCGCGTGACACAAGAAGAAGTAGCAAAACACGCGTCAGTCTCCACGAAAAGCACATACAGTGAACTGCTCGGCCGCGCTCACCTTTAACCTGTGCCGAGGGAAATGCCTGCACGCGTCACATCACTTACGCGCTTAGGCCCTTTCCTCGAATTACATGCATTCACACATGGACATGCTGTTTTTGCACGTGCGGGTTCACTATGCATCCGTACCGAGCGAAATGCCAGCGCGTGTCACGTCACTTACGTGCTTATGAGCTAAGGCCCTTTCCCCGAATTACACACTGACAAGCTGTTTTTTCACATGCGATTCACTCTGCAACAAGTTGGCCACGCAACAACACACGGAAGACCACGCTTCTGCATAGAAGGCCATTTTCAGAGCCCCAATCCACCTCCCACGAGCCATCTGCTGCTGCCTGCCTGCTGGCCACGTGCCCAAACATTTGGTGTCTGCACATCAGCCATCTGCAGGGGTCCAGTTGCTGCAACCACCCCTGTTGGAACGACCCAGTTGCCCACCCACCCCTGCCTCAGGGGTTGCCATGTCGGGGCAAACACCATTTGAGACCACTGGCAACCCCCAGCCAGAGAGGAAGAGGGCTGTCAGCTTCTCAGCTAGAGAAGTTGGCATCCTGGTGGAGTAAGTCTTGGGGCATTATGATGCCCTCTTCAGATGACTTTGCGCTGACAAAGAAGGGCAGAAGACTACCTGGTTGGACATCATGGTTGCCATCAACGTGGCGGGGGTGGCAACCCGCGACTTGAAACATGTCCAGAAGCGCTGGGAGGAATTCAGATCCAGGACCCTGCCTCTTGTGTGCAGCGGATGCAGGGGGGCGCCGGATCCAACTTTCCATCGACCAGATGAGGGTCCTGGAACGCATTGGCCAAGTTCTTCACCACCAGGTCCTGGAGAGGCAGACCCATCTGGAGTCGAGCGGTGAGTGTCTGGGCTATCCCATTCCACACAGTGCATGTTGAGGTGTGGCAGGAGTGTGAAGCTTGGACATATGTCTGGCATGGCCCATGTATGGAGGTATGTGTGTACAGGGGCATGCCTGTGCTGCATGTCAATGCAGTCATCTATGATGCACATCAATGATGTATGTGTTCCAATGCATGATGCCCAACTGTATGTGGAGTTGCACACATTAGCATTTCTGTGTATGTACTATGCCATGGTTGGGGTGTGACACATGGATTCTGGTTCCAACTTCATGTACGTGCACGGCATACATGTGCATGTGTGCGTTTGACATGTGTGCGAGTGTGATACGCCATGGATGAATGTGACCCGGACATGTCGGTACCTGATTGGCAGATGTGACTTAGTTGCCGATGATTGCACTGTGACATGTGGTGGAGATGTATAGATGCATGGCTGCCTGGTGGCGTGTGTGCATGTGATTGGCACTCCCCATGTTGCTTGTGACATCATGCCAACCTTTGGTTGTTTATGAAGTTATGTTTGTATGGATGCTGATGCCTGTTGCATGATACCAGTTTATTGGTGCATG
This sequence comes from Ambystoma mexicanum, assembly GCF_040938575.1. NCBI lineage: Eukaryota > Metazoa > Chordata > Amphibia > Caudata > Ambystomatidae > Ambystoma > Ambystoma mexicanum. The sequence continues at coordinate 290,180,323 of NC_090933.1, read as the reverse complement.
TGTGTGGGTTCAAATGATATAAGTGTTGGGGAGTGTGATGCCATCCCTGAAGTCTGACACTGCCACTCATGTGCAACCGTCATGTGTGTATCAGACCATTGCACAGTGCCCTGATGCCTGTGTTCTGTCTCTCCCTGTCTGCAGCGTCGTCTGATGAAGAGGGCGGAGACGATGCTTTGGAGCACAGCAGCAGGGATCCCACCGCCAGCCGAAGACGCAAGGCCCAGCTCCCCTCCCAGGTACTGATATCTTCTGGGAGTGAGGAGTCTGGTGCCACGACCATGACCACAGCTGCCGAGAGAAGATCCAAGAGGCGGAGGTTGGAGGTGGACTCCTCTGCTGCAGTAGGGGCAGCTGAGCCCCCACAGGGGCCTATGGAGGAAGACGGCACCAAGTCATCCAGGTTGGTGGGGGGGTGCAGTCGAGGAGAAGACTGTATCAGCTCCATGCATGGGTCCTGGAGGGGGTGGTTCCACTGGTGCGAGTGGTGCAGCCGAGTAGTAGGGGCAGGAGGCAGCACAGGCCACCGCGGAGGTGCCTGTGTGAAATCCGGTCCCTGATCCAGTGACTGCATCATCCTACACCAGCAGAGTTGCCTCAGTCCAGGCCCGTTCGGAGGTAGGGGATGCATCTACATCAACTGGCCATCCTCTCCCTGCAGACGTGGCAATCCGTGACCAAGTGCAGCCTGTCCTAGTGGGCCTGGGGTTGCGCACGCGTGGTATTTGGGATGACATGCATTGTTCTAGGCAGGACAGTGTGCACATCATTTCAAATACCTGCGTGCCTGCCTCAACTTGCCAGGACAGGTCACTGGTACAGGGTTCCTCCATGTGCTGGATGGTCTTGCGACTCCCTCTTCAACTGCACCCGGTATGCACCAGTTGTCCTCCATGCCATCTTCTTATTCATGTATCACCTGGGTCCCCTGTGGAGCTGCCCCTGTGCCAACGGCCATGCTGGTGGTGGACACATCCCTGCCACAGTCAGGAGTCGGAGGTCCAGCAGGGGTGGCCACCCCACCAACTGGACCCCAGCAAATGGAGGACTTGCAGGCATCAACAAGCAGGGCACGGCGGCACCAGAGGATTCCATCAGCCTGGATGCCGTTGTGGTGCCAGAAGCAGTTGCATTGGAGGCAGCAGCAGGATCAGCGTGGGAGGCGTCATGGCTCAGGGCCATCAACATCCCGGGGGCAGGCATCGGCCGGCAGGCAGGAGGACCCAGGATTGGGAGTGTCTTCCATCTGGCAGCAGTTGGGCCAGCAAATAGATGTAGAGCAGCAGCGGGCAGAGAGGGCACGGCTCACAATGGGCAGGGTGGAGAACTCCATGCACCAGGCTTTGAGGCAGGCTGAGTGCCTCGAGGCAACTCACAGGGAGTTGGAGGATGCCATGGCTGCATCCCTGCGAGACCTCGAGGCCAGGGAACAGGCCCGCTTCCGGAACATCAACGTGGAGTTCGATGATGCCCTGGCCCGGGACATCAATAAGTGAGCCGTCGGACTAGCCTGCTGCCTTTGTATATAGTTATTTAGGTTTAGGCTTCATTTTTTTTTTATGATTTGGAGTACACAGACTTTGCTCCACTTTTTGTTTATAGTTGTGTTTTACATAGGCTTTTTTGTAAGTTTCATTTTGTTTTGGGATCATGGACCCTTCTGACTTCCATTGTAAATAGTACCAGACATGTACATGCTTTCTTTATTACATCATCCCATGGAGCAATGGTTTTTTATGCTTCTGATTTTTGGTTTTCTTTCTATGGACTTTGGTGATGGACCACTTTTCAGTTTTCATGTCGTGGAGGGATATGTGTCGGGGCCTGCTGGCTGTTTGCCGTCACTGGGGGTGGGGTAGGGGGACAAGTTTCAGGGCTTGCTGGCAAGTTGCGTCACTGCTGGGGGTGGGGGCACATGAGTCTGGGCCTGCTGGCAGGTTGCCGTCACTGGGGGTAGGGTGGAGGGACATGTGTCAGGGTTGCTGGCTGGTTGCTGTCACTGGGGGTGGAGTGGGGGAACATGTGTCGGGGCCTGCTGGCAGGTTGCCGTTATTGGCGGGTGTAGGGGGACGTGAGTTGGGGCCTGCTGTCAGGTTGCCATCACTGGGGGTAGGGTGGATGGACATGTGTCGGGGTTGCTGGCTGGTTGCCGTCACTGGGGGTGGAGTGGGGGAACATGTGTCGGGGCCTGCTGGCAGGTTGCCGTTACTGGCGGGTGTGGGGGGACGTGAGTCGGGGCCTGCTGGCAGGATGCCGTCATGGGGGTGGGGTGCGGGGGCATGTGTCGGGGCCTGCTGGCTGGTTGCCATCAATGAGGGTGGCTTGGAGGGACATGTGACGGGTCCTGCTGGCAGGTTGCATTCACTGGGGCTGATGTGGGGGGAAATGAGTCGGGGCCTGCTGGCAGGTTGCCGTCACTGGGGGTGGTGTGGGGGGACATAATTCGGGCCTGCTGGCAGGTTGCCGTCAATGGGGGTGGGGTGGAGGGACATGTGTCGGGGCCTGCTGGCTTTTTGCCGTCACTGGGGTTGGGGTAGGGGGACATGTGTCGGGGCTTGCTGGCAGGTTACTGTCACTGGTGGGGGTGGGGGGACATGAGTCGGGGCCTGCTGGCAGGTTGCCATCACTGGGGGTAGGGTGGAGGGACATGTGTTGGGGTTGCTGGGTGGTTGCCGTCACTGGGCGTGGAGTGGGGGAACATGTGTCGGGGCCTGCCGGCAGGTTGCCATTACTGGCGGGTGTGGGGGGGACGTGAGTCGGGGCCTGCGGGCAGGTTGCCGTCACTGGGGGTAGGGTGGATGGACATGTGTCAGGGTTGCTGGCTGGTTGCCGTCACTGGGGGTGGAGTGGGGGAACATGTTTCGGGGCCTGCTGGCAGGTTGCCGTTACTGGCGGGTGTGGGGGGACGTGAGTCAGGGCCTGCTGGCAGGTTGCCATCACGGGGGTGGGGTGGGGGGGCATGTGTCGGGGCCTGCTGGCTGGTTGCCATCAGTGAGGGTGGGTTGGAGAGACATGTGACGGGGACTGCTGGCAGGTTGCCATCACTGGGGGTGATGTGGGGGGACATGAGTCGGGGCCTGCTGGCAGGTTGCCGTCACTGGGGGTGGTGTGGGGGGACATAATTCGGGGCCTGCTGGCAGGTTGCCGTCAATGGGGGTGGGGTGGAGGGACATGTGTCGGGGCCTGCTGGCTGTTTGCCGTCACTGCGGGTCGGGTAGGGGGACATGTGTCGGGGCTTGCTGGCAGGTTACCGTCACTGGTGGGGGTGGGAGGACATGAGTCGGGGCCTGCTGGCAGGTTGCCATCACTGGAGGTGGGGTGGAGGGACATGTGTAAGGCCTGCTGTCTGGTTGCCGTCCATGGGGGTGGAGCGGGGGGACATATGTTGGGTCCTGCTGGCAGGATGTCATCACTGGTGGGGTTTGGGAGATGTGAGTCTGGGCCTGCTGTCAGGTTGCTGTCACAGGGGGTGGGGTGGGGGGACATTTGTCGGGGCCTGCTGGCTGGTTGATGTCAATGGGGGTGGGAGGGACATGAGTCGGGCCTGCTAGAAGGTTGCCATCACAGCAGGTGGGGTGGGGGGACGTGAGTCAGGGCCTGCTGGCAGGTTGCCATCTCTGGGGGTAGGGTGGAGGGACATGTGTCAGGGCTTGCTGGCTGGTTGTCGTCAATGTGGGTGGGAGGGAGTAACATGAGTCGGGGCCTCCTAGAAGGTTGCCATCACTGCCGGTGGTGTGGGGGAACGTGAGTCGGAGCCTGTTGGCAGGTTGCCGTCACTGGGGGTGGGGTGACATGTGTTGGGGCCTGCTGGCTGGCTGCCGTCACTGGGGGTGGGTTGGGGGGACACATGTTGGGTCTTGCTGGCAGGTTCCCATCACTGTTGGGGGTTGGGGGATGTGTGTCGGGGCCTGCTGGCAGGTTTCCATCACTGGGGTTGGGGTGGGTGAGACATGTGTCGGGCCAGCTAGCTGGTTGCTGTCAATGGGGTTGGGGTGGAGGGATATGAGTCGGGGCCTGCTGGCAGGTTGCCATCATTGGGGGTGGGGGGGCGTGAGTCAGGGCCTGCTGGCAGGTTGCCGTCACTGGGGGTAGGGTGGAGGGACATGTGTCGGGGCCTGCTGGCTGATTGCCGTCTCTCGGGATGAAGTGGGGGAACATGTGTCGGGGCCGGCTGGCAGGCTGCCATTACTGGCAGGTGTGGGGGGACGTGAGTCAGGGCCTGCTGGCAGGTTGCCGTCACTGGGGGTGGGGCGTGGGGGACATGTGTCGGGACTTGCTGGCATGTTGACGTCACTGGTGGGGGTGGGGTGATGTGAGTCGGGGCCTGCTGGCAGGTTGCCGTCACTGGGGGTGGGGTGGGGGGACATGTGTCAGGGCCTGCTGGCTGGTTGCCATCAATAGGGGTGGGGTGGAGGGACATGTGTCGGGGCCTGCTGGCTGGTTGCCGTCACTGGTGGGGGTGGGGGCACGTGAGTCGGGGCCTGCTGGTAGGTTGCCATCACTGGGGTTGGGGTGGGGGGACATGTTACAGGGCATGCTGGCAGGTTGCCGTCCCTGGAGGTGGTGTGGGGGATATCAGTTGGGGCCTGCTGACAAGTTGCCGTCAATGGGGGTGGGGTGGAGGTACATGTGTCGGGGCCTGCTGGCTGTTTGCCGTCACTGGGGGTGAGGGGACATCTGTCGGGGCCTGCTGGCAGGTTGCCATCACTGGGGCTGGGGTGGGTGAGACATGTGTCGGGCCAGTTGGCTGGTTGCTGTCAATGGGGTTGGGGTAGAGGGACATGAGTCGGGGCCTGCTGGCAGGTTGCCATTATTGGGGGTGGGGTTGGGGGACGTGAGTCCGGACCTGCTGGCAGGTTGCTGTCACTGGGGGCAGGGTGGAGGGACATGTGTCGGGGCCTGCTGGCTGATTGCCGTCTCTCGGGATGGAGTGGGGGAACATGTGTCGGGGCCGGCTGGCAGGTTGCCATTACTGGCAGGTGTGGGGGGACGTGAGTCAGGGCCTGCTGGCAGGTTGCCGTCACTGGGGGTGGGGTATGGAGGACATGTGTCGGGCCTGCTGGCTGGTTGCCGTCACTGGTGGGGGTGGGGTGATGTGAGTCGGGGCCTGCTGGCAGGTTGCCGTCACTGGGGGTGGGGTGGGGGGGACATGTGTCAGGGCCTGCTGGCTGGTTGCCATCAATAGGGGTGGGGTGGAGGGACATGTGTTGGGGCCTGCTGGCTGGTTGCCGTCACTGGTGGGGGTGGGGGCACGTGAGTCGGGGCCTGCTGGTAGGTTGCCATCACTGGGGTTGGGGTGGGGGGACATGTGACACGGCATGCTGGCAGGTTGCCGTCACTGGGGGTGGTGTGGGGGGACATGAGTCGGGGTCTGCTGGCAGGTTGCCGTCACTGGAGGTGGTGTGGGGGGACATCAGTTGGGGCCTGCTGACAAGTTGCCGTCAATGGGGGTGGGGTGGAGGTAAATGTGTCGGGGCCTGCTGGCTGTTTGCTGTCACTGGTGGGGAGGGGGGGCATGAGTCAGGGGCTGCTGGCAGGTTGCCGTCACTGGGGGTTGGGTGGAGGGACATGTGTCAGGGCCTGCTGGATGGTTGCCATCAATGGGGGTGGAGGGGAGGGACATATGTTGGGTCCTGCTGGCAAGTTGGCATCACTGGTGGGGGTTAGGGGACATGAGTCGGGGCCTGCTGGCAGTTTGCCGTCACTGGGGGTAGGTTGGAGGGACATGTGTTGGGGCCTGCTGACTGGTTGCCATCACTTGGGGTGGGGTGGGGGAACATGTATTGGGGCCTGCTGGCAGGTTGCCGTCACTGGTGGGGGTTTTGGTATGTGAGTCCTGGGCCTGCTGCCAGGTTGCCATCACTGGGGGTGGGATGGAGGGACATGTGTCGGGCCTGTTGGCTGGTTGCCTGGTTGCCGTCACTAGGGGTGGGGTGGGGGGACATATGTTGGGTCCTGCTTGCATGTTGCAATCACTGGTGAGGGTTGGGGGACGTGAGTCGGGGCCTGCTGGCAGGTTGCTGTCCCTGGGGGTGGGGTGGGGGGACATGTGTTGTGGCCTGCTGGCAGGTTGCCACCACCTGGGGTAGGTTGTAGGTACATGTGTCAGGGCCTGCTGGCTGGTTGCCGTCACTGGGGGCAGGGTGGAGGGACATGTGTCGGGGCCTGCTGGCTGATTGCCGTCTCTCGGGATGGAGTGGGGGAACATGTGTCGGGGCCGGCTGGCAGGTTGCCATTACTGGCAGGTGTGGGGGGATGTGAGTCAGGGCCTGCTGGCAGGTTGCCGTCACTGGGGGTGGGGTGTGGAGGACATGTGTCGGGGTTTGCTGGCTGGTTGCCGTCACTGGTGGGGGTGGGGTGATGTGAGTCGGGGCCTGCTGGCAGGGGTTGGGGTAGGGGGACATGTGTCAGGGCCTGCTGGCTGGTTGCCGTCACTGGTGGGGGTGGGGGCACATGAGTCGGGCCTGCTGGTAGGTTGCCATCACTGGGGTTGGGGTGGGGGGGACATGTGACAGGGCATGCTGGCAGGTTGCCGTCACTGGGGGTTGTGTGGGGGGACATGAGTCGGGGTCTGCTGGCAGGTTGCCGTCACTGGAGGTGGTGTGGGGGGACATCAGTTGGGGCCTGCTGACAAGTTGCCGTCAATGCGGGTGGGGTGGAGGTACATGTGTCGGGGCCTGCTGGCTGTTTGCCGTCACTGGGGGTAGGGTAGAGGGACATGAGTCAGGGGCTGCTGGCAGGTTGCCGTCAATGTGGGTGGGAGGGAGTAACATGAGTCGGGGCCTGCTAGAAGGTTGCCATCACTGCCGGTGGTGTGGGGGAACGTGATTCGGAGCCTGTTGGCAGGTTGCCGTCACTGGGGGTGGGGTGACATGTGTTGGGGCCCGCTGGCTGGCTGCCGTCACTGAGGGTGGGTTGGGAGGACACATGTTGGGTCTTGCTGGCAGGTTGCCATCACTGTTGGGGGTTGGGGGACGTGTGTCGGGGCCTGCTGGCAGGTTTCCATCACTGGGGCTGGGGTGGGTGAGACATGTGTCGGGCCAGCTAGCTGGTTGCTGTCAATGGGGTTGGGGTGGAGGGACATGAGTCGGGGCCTGCTGGCAGGTTGCCATCATTGGGGTGGGGGGACGTGAGTCAGGGCCTGCTGGCAGGTTGCCGTCACTGGGGGTAGGGTGGAGGGACATGTGTCGGGGCCTGCTGGCTGATTGCCATCTCTCGGGATGAAGTGGGGGAACATGTGTCGGGGCCGGCTGGCAGGTTGCCATTACTGGCAGGTGTGGGGGGACGTGAGGTTGCCGTCACTGGGGGTGGGGCGTGGGGGACATGTGTCGGGGCTTGCTGGCATGTTGACGTCACTGGTGGGGGTGGGGTGATGTGAGTCGGGGCCTGCTGGCAGGTTGCCGTCACTGGGGGTGGGGTGGGGGGACATGTGTAAGGGCCTGCTGGCTGGTTGCCATCAATAGGGGTGGGGTGGAGGGACATGTGTCGGGGCCTGCTGGCTGGTTGCTGTCACTGGTGGGGGTGGGGGCACGTGAGTCCTGGCCTGCTGGTAGGTTACCATCACTGGGGTTGGGGTGGGGGGGACATGTTACAGGGCATGCTGGCCGGTTGCCGTCACTGGGGGTGGTGTGGGGGGACATGAGACGGGGCCTGCTGGCAGGTTGCCGTCACTGGAGGTGGTGTGGGGGACATCAGTTGGGGCCTGCTGACAAGTTGCCGTCAATGGGGGTGGGGTGGAGGTACATGTGGCGGGGCCTGCTGGCTGTTTGCCGTCACTGGGGGTGAGGGGACATGTGTCGGGGACTGCTGGCAGGTTGCCATCACTGGGGCTGGGGTGGGTGAGACATGTGTCGGGCCAGCTGGCTGGTTGCTGTCAATGGGGTTGGGGTAGAGGGACATGAGTCGGGGCCTGCTGGCAGGTCCCATTATTGGGGGTGGGGTTGGGGGACATGAGTCCGGACCTGCTGGCAGGTTGCTGTCACTGGGGGCAGGGTGGAGGGACATGTGTCGGGGCCTACTGGCTGATTGCCGTCTCTCGGGATGGAGTGGGGGAACATGTGTCGGGGCCGGCTGGCAGGTTGCCATTACTGGCAGGTGTGGGGTGATGTGAGTCAGGGCCTGGTGGCAGGTTGCCGTCACTGGGGTGGGGTGTGGAGGACATGTGTCAGGGCCTGCTGGCTGGTTGCCATCAATAGGGGTGGGGTGGAGGGACATGTGTTGGGGCCTGCTGGCTGGTTGCCGTCACTGGTGGGGGTGGGGGCACGTGAGTCGGGGCCTGCTGGTAGGTTGCCATCACTGGGGTTGGGGTGGGGGGACATGTGACAGGGCATGCTGGCAGGTTGCCGTCACTGGGGGTGGTGTGGGGGGACATGAGTCGGGGTCTGCTGGCAGGTTGCCGTCACTGGAGGTGGTGTGGGGGGACATCAGTTGGGGCCTGCTGACAAGTTGCCGTCAATGGGGGTGGGGTGGAGGTACATGTGTCGGGGCCTGCTGGCTGTTTGCTGTCACTGGTGGGGAGGGGGGACATGAGTCAGGGGCTGCTGGCAGGTTGCCGTCACTGGGGGTTGGGTGGAGGGACATGTGTCAGGGCCTGCTGGATGGTTGCCATCAATGGGGCTGGAGGGGAGGGACATATGTTGGGTCCTGCTGGCAGGTTGCCGTCACTGGTGGGGGTTTTGGTATGTGAGTCCTGGGCCTGCTGCCAGGTTGCCATCACTGGGGGTGGGATGGAGGGACATGTGTCGGGGCCTGCTGGCTGGTTGCCGTCACTGGGGTGGGGTGGGGAGACATATGTTGGGTCCTGCTGGCAGGTTGCAATCACTGGTGAGGGTTGGGGGACGTGAGTCGGGGCCTGCTGGCAGGTTGCTGTCCCTGGGGCTGGAGGGGAGGGACATATGTTGGGTCCTGCTGGCAGGTTGCCGTCACTGGTGGGGGTTTTGGTATGTGAGTCCTGGGCCTGCTGCCAGGTTGCCATCACTGGGGGTGGGATGGAGGGACATGTGTCGGGCCTGTTGGCTGGTTGCCTGGTTGCCGTCACTAGGGGTGGGGTGGGGGGACATATGTTGGGTCCTGCTTGCATGTTGCAATCACTGGTGAGGGTTGGGGGACGTGAGTCGGGGCCTGCTGGCAGGTTGCTGTCCCTGGGGGTGGGGTGGGGGGACATGTGTTGTGGCCTGCTGGCAGGTTGCCACCACCTGGGGTAGGTTGTAGGTACATGTGTCGGGGCCTGCTGGCTGGTTGCCGTCACTGGGGGCAGGGTGGAGGGACATGTGTCGGGGCATGCTGGCTGATTGCCGTCTCTCGGGATGGAGTGGGGGAACATGTGTCGGGGCCGGCTGGCAGGTTGCCATTACTGGCAGGTGTGGGGGGATGTGAGTCAGGGCCTGCTGGCAGGTTGCCGTCACTGGGGGTGGGGTGTGGAGGACATGTGTCGGGGTTTGCTGGCTGGTTGCCGTCACTGGTGGGGGTGGGGTGATGTGAGTCGGGGCCTGCTGGCAGGGGTTGGGGTAGGGGGACATGTGTCAGGGCCTGCTGGCTGGTTGCCGTCACTGGTGGGGGTGGGGGCACATGAGTCGGGCCTGCTGGTAGGTTGCCATCACTGGGGTTGGGGTGGGGGGGACATGTGACAGGGCATGCTGGCAGGTTGCCGTCACTGGGGGTTGTGTGGGGGGACATGAGTCGGGGTCTGCTGGCAGGTTGCCGTCACTGGAGGTGGTGTGGGGGGACATCAGTTGGGGCCTGCTGACAAGTTGCCGTCAATGCGGGTGGGGTGGAGGTACATGTGTCGGGGCCTGCTGGCTGTTTGCCGTCACTGGGGGTAGGGTGGAGGGACATGAGTCAGGGGCTGCTGGCAGGTTGCCGTCAATGTGGGTGGGAGGGAGTAACATGAGTCGGGGCCTGCTAGAAGGTTGCCATCACTGCCGGTGGTGTGGGGGAACGTGATTCGGAGCCTGTTGGCAGGTTGCCGTCACTGGGGGTGGGGTGACATGTGTTGGGGCCCGCTGGCTGGCTGCCGTCACTGAGGGTGGGTTGGGAGGACACATGTTGGGTCTTGCTGGCAGGTTGCCATCACTGTTGGGGGTTGGGGGACGTGTGTCGGGGCCTGCTGGCAGGTTTCCATCACTGGGGCTGGGGTCGGTGAGACATGTGTCGGGCCAGCTAGCTGGTTGCTGTCAATGGGGTTGGGGTGGAGGGACATGAGTCGGGGCCTGCTGGCAGGTTGCCATCATTGGGGTGGGGGGACGTGAGTCAGGGCCTGCTGGCAGGTTGCCGTCACTGGGGGTAGGGTGGAGGGACATGTGTCGGGGCCTGCTGGCTGATTGCCATCTCTCGGGATGAAGTGGGGGAACATGTGTCGGGGCCGGCTGGCAGGTTGCCATTACTGGCAGGTGTGGGGGGACGTGAGGTTGCCGTCACTGGGGGTGGGGCGTGGGGGACATGTGTCGGGGCTTGCTGGCATGTTGACGTCACTGGTGGGGGTGGGGTGATGTGAGTCGGGGCCTGCTGGCAGGTTGCCGTCACTGGGGGTGGGGTGGGGGGACATGTGTAAGGGCCTGCTGGCTGGTTGCCATCAATAGGGGTGGGGTGGAGGGACATGTGTCGGGGCCTGCTGGCTGGTTGCTGTCACTGGTGGGGGTGGGGGCACGTGAGTCCTGGCCTGCTGGTAGGTTACCATCACTGGGGTTGGGGTGGGGGGGACATGTTACAGGGCATGCTGGCCGGTTGCCGTCACTGGGGGTGGTGTGGGGGGACATGAGACGGGGCCTGCTGGCAGGTTGCCGTCACTGGAGGTGGTGTGGGGGACATCAGTTGGGGCCTGCTGACAAGTTGCCGTCAATGGGGGTGGGGTGGAGGTACATGTGGCGGGGCCTGCTGGCTGTTTGCCGTCACTGGGGGTGAGGGGACATGTGTCGGGGACTGCTGGCAGGTTGCCATCACTGGGGCTGGGGTGGGTGAGACATGTGTCGGGCCAGCTGGCTGGTTGCTGTCAATGGGGTTGGGGTAGAGGGACATGAGTCGGGGCCTGCTGGCAGGTCCCATTATTGGGGGTGGGGTTGGGGGACATGAGTCCGGACCTGCTGGCAGGTTGCTGTCACTGGGGGCAGGGTGGAGGGACATGTGTCGGGGCCTACTGGCTGATTGCCGTCTCTCGGGATGGAGTGGGGGAACATGTGTCGGGGCCGGCTGGCAGGTTGCCATTACTGGCAGGTGTGGGGTGATGTGAGTCAGGGCCTGGTGGCAGGTTGCCGTCACTGGGGTGGGGTGTGGAGGACATGTGTCAGGGCCTGCTGGCTGGTTGCCATCAATAGGGGTGGGGTGGAGGGACATGTGTTGGGGCCTGCTGGCTGGTTGCCGTCACTGGTGGGGGTGGGGGCACGTGAGTCGGGGCCTGCTGGTAGGTTGCCATCACTGGGGTTGGGGTGGGGGGACATGTGACAGGGCATGCTGGCAGGTTGCCGTCACTGGGGGTGGTGTGGGGGGACATGAGTCGGGGTCTGCTGGCAGGTTGCCGTCACTGGAGGTGGTGTGGGGGGACATCAGTTGGGGCCTGCTGACAAGTTGCCGTCAATGGGGGTGGGGTGGAGGTACATGTGTCGGGGCCTGCTGGCTGTTTGCTGTCACTGGTGGGGAGGGGGGACATGAGTCAGGGGCTGCTGGCAGGTTGCCGTCACTGGGGGTTGGGTGGAGGGACATGTGTCAGGGCCTGCTGGATGGTTGCCATCAATGGGGCTGGAGGGGAGGGACATATGTTGGGTCCTGCTGGCAGGTTGCCGTCACTGGTGGGGGTTTTGGTATGTGAGTCCTGGGCCTGCTGCCAGGTTGCCATCACTGGGGGTGGGATGGAGGGACATGTGTCGGGGCCTGCTGGCTGGTTGCCGTCACTGGGGGTGGGGTGGGGAGACATATGTTGGGTCCTGCTGGCAGGTTGCAATCACTGGTGAGGGTTGGGGGACGTGAGTCGGGGCCTGCTGGCAGGTTGCTGTCCCTGGGGGTGGGGTGGGGGGGACATGTGTTGTGGCCTGCTGGCAGGTTGCCACCACCTGGGGTAGGTTGTAGGTACATGTGTCAGGGCCTGCTGGCTGGTTGCCGTCACTGGGGGCAGGGTGGAGGGACATGTGTCGGGGCCTGCTGGCTGATTGCCGTCTCTCGGGATGGAGTGGGGGAACATGTGTCGGGGCCTGCTGGCAGGTTGCCATTACTGGCAGGTGTAGGGGGATGTGAGTCAGGGCCTGCTGGCAGGTTGCCGTCACTGGGGGTAGGGTGTGGAGGACATGTGTCGGGGCTTGCTGGCTGGTTGCCGTCACTGGTGGGGATGGGGTGATGTGAGTCGGGGCCTGCTGGCAGGTTGCCGTCACTGGGGGTGGGGTGGGGGGACATGTGTCAGGGCCTGCTGGCTGGTTGCCGTCACTGGTGGGGGTGGGGGCACATGAGTCGGGGCCTGCTGGTAGGTTGCCATCATTGGGGTTGGGGTGGGGGGGACATGTGACATGGCATGCTGGCAGGTTGCCGTCACTGGGGGTGGTGTGGGGGGACATGAGTCGGGGTCTGCTGGCAGGTTGCCGTCACTGGAGGTGGTGTGGGGGGACATCAGTTGGGGCCTGCTGACAAGTTGCCGTCAATGCGGGTGGGGTGGAGGTACATGTGTCGGGGCCTGCTGGCTGTTTGCCGTCACTGGTGGGGAGGGCGGACATGAGTAAGGGGCTGCTGGCAGGTTGCCGTCACTGGGGTTTGGGTGGAGGGACATGTGTCGTGGCCTGCTGGCTGGTTGCCGTCACTGGGGGTGAGGTGGGGGGACATATGTTGGGTCCTGCTGGCAGGTTGGCATCACTGGTGGGGGTTAGGGGACGTGAGTCGGGGCCTGCTGGCAGGTTGCTGTCACTGTTAGCGGGGTGGGGGATCATGTGTCAGGGCCTGCTGGATGGTTGCCGTTAATGGGGGTGGAGGGGAGGGACATGAGTCGGGGCCTGCTGGCAGGTTGCCCTCACTGGGGTAGGGGTGGGGGGACGTGAGTCGGGGCCTGCTGGCAGGTTGCCGTCACTGGGGGTAGGTTGGAGGGACATGTGTTGGGGCCTGCTGACTGGTTGCCATCACTGGGGGTGGGGTGGTGGAACATGTGTTGGGGCCTGCTGGCAGGTTGCCGTCACTGGTGGGGGTTTTGGTATGTGAGTCCTGGGCCTGCTGCCAGGTTGCCGTCACTGGAGGTGGGATGGAGGGACATGTGTCGGGGACTGCTGGCTGGTTGCCGTCATTGGGGGTGGGGTGTGGGGACATATGTTGGGTCCTGCTGGCAGGTTGCAATCACTGGTGAGGGTTGGGGGATGTGAGTCGGGGCCTCCTGGCAGGTTGCTGTCCCTGGGGGTGGGGTGGGGGGGACATGTGTTGTGGCCTGCTGGCAGGTTGCCACCACCTGGGGTAGGTTGTAGGTACATGTGTCGGGGCCTGCTGGCTGGTTGCCGTCACTGGGGGCAGGGTGGGGGTACATGTGTCAGGGCCTGCTGGCAGGTTGCCGTCAGTGGTGGGGCTTTGGGTACGTGAGTCGTGGGCCTGCTGCCAGGTTGCCGTCACTGGGGGTGGGATGGGGGGACATGTGACAGGGCCTGTTAGCAGGTTGCTGTCACTGGGGGTGGTGTGGGGGGACACGAGTCGGGGCCTGCTGGCAGGTTGCAGTCACTGGAGGTGGTGTGGGGGGACATGAGCTGGGGCCTGCTGGCAAGTTGCCATCAATAGGGGTGGGGTGGAGGGACATGTTTTGGGGCTTGCTGGCTGTTTGCTGTCACTGGGGGTGGGGGGACATGTGTTGGGGCCTGCTGGCAGGTTGCGTCACTGATGGGGGTAGGGGGACATGAGTCTGGGCCTGCTGGCAGGTTGCCGTCAGTGGGGGTGGGGTCGAGGGACATGTGTTGGGGCCTGCTGGCTGGTTGCCATCACTGGGGGTGGGGAGACATAGGTTGGGTCCTTCTGGCAGGTTGCCATCACTGGTGGTAGTTGGGGGACGTGAGTCTGGGGCTGCTGGCAGGTTGCTGTCACTTGGGTGGGGGGGACATGTGTCAGGGCCTGCTGGCTGGTTGCTTTCAGTGGGGGTGGGGGGAGGGACATGAGTCGGGGCCTGCTGGCAGGTTGCCCTCACTGGGGGTGGGGTGGGGGGATGTGAGTCGGGGCTTGCTGGAAGGTTGTCGTCACTGTGGGTAGGGTGGAGGGACATGTGTCGGGGCCTGCTGGCTGGTTGCCAATATTGGGGGTGGGGTACATGTGTCAGGGCCTGCTGGCAGGTTGCCGTCACTGGTGGGGGTGGGCTGACATAAGTCGTTGTGGGCCTGCTGCCAGGTTGCTGTCAATGGAGTGGGGTGGAGGGACATGTGTCGGGCATGCTGGCAGGTTGCCGTCAATGGGGGTGAGGTGGGGGGACATGTGTTGGGGCTCCCAAGCGCATGGTTCTATGTGGCCTGCCTTGCAGGGGATGGTCAGGGTGGATGGGCTGCCTGAGGGGCACAGCCAGAGGTTATAGGGGTGTCCCCTGTGTTGTGGGCTGCCTGCGGGGCATGGTCAGGGTGGATGAGCTGCCTGCCTGCATGGCATGGTCAGGGTGGATGGGCTGCTTGAGGGGCACAGCCAGGGGTTATAGGGGTGTCCCCTGTGTTGTGGGCTGCCTGCGGGGCATGGTCAGAGTGGATGAGCTGCCTGCGGGGCATGGGGAGGATGGATGGGCTGCCTTCGGGTCCTGGGGAGTGTGGATGGGCTGTCTGCGGGGCATGTTTTTGGAGTACAGGGTTGGGGACATAACTGGCACTGCTGTAGGGTCGCTGTGTCAAGCTGCACCACGGCTGATTATGGATGTTTAAATCCATGAATACACTGTGCGTCCAAAGGGGTTTTGGCACACGTGGCTGGTGAAAGCTGGCGCATGCGCCACTTCTGCGCTTGATTCCATGAATTACCCACCCATGTGTCAGTATGAGCAATCTGCAGAAGACCTTGCTCTACTGAAATCACAACTAGGGATGCCGCAGACGTCCCGCTGTAGGAAGGATAATCCTTCCTTCTTACAGTGAGACACCACAGCCGTCCTGCTATAGGAAGAAAAATCTCTGTTTTAGCAACCTGGGTTCCTGCTTTGGGAACCAGGGGTGTTAAGGGCCTTTATCCCCCATTTCAGGGGCTGCAATAGATGATAATGGTCCGCAGGTCCTATGTATTGAAGAGTTTGTGCGTTGGTTGTGATAATTTTTTAGAATGTTATTTGAAGTGCATATGTTTTGAGGTGGATGTATTATGTTTTTTGGTTGTGGTCATTTGGTAGGTGTTTGTTTCTATGGGTGTGAAGTGGGAGAATGGAAGAACAGGCTCCCGCCCTTCCCCTCTCGCGCTTGGCCTAGAGGATCACGGCCCAGACACCCGCCACGAGAGGAGTTTGCCTATCTACCGGACAACCAAATACCCTGGTACAGGAACATACGGATGTGCCCATCTACCTGCCCAGCAGCCCGCCCTGTCCATGCCGACACCTGCGGCACGGACCAACTCGACTAAACCTACACGTCGTTAGAGATGCCATGACGACCTAGCCAACGGTCAGCACACCTGTGCAAATATACACACCGGACACTCCCGCACCAATCTACACAAAGAATATACTCAGTGCTATGACGTAGGCGACAGACATACTCACGGACGTACATCTTTGTTATTTTCCACATAGGCTCTCAAAATGCAGAAACGCAAGACGCATCATGAACTTATATAAAAAAGGCTTGCTCACGCTTCTTCTAAGAGCCATGTACCATAATGAAGAATATAACGGGGACACGATACTGAGGATAAAGCAATATGATACCGTAACCTAAAGCACACTGCATCAAACGGTTCCACCTATGCACCAGGCCCAAGTAGGCCGCAGGCAAAAGCTTCCATGAACATTGAGTGAGCAAGAACTGGGTTGCTGACCCTGCAAAATGAGCCCAGCGAAAGCACACCGCCAAGGGCACGATGTTGCAATCTCGCACGCTGCAAGCCAACGCCAAGGTCGCACCTGCAAGATAAACCAGGCACACAGCAGGAAAAACAATATTAATTGTGTTGAATTTTGCCTCAAACACGGTCCCACCTCACATGACAAAGTCAAACCTGACAAGATACCAAGCCCAGGAGGAAGGAGACGCCTGAATCCCACGTTTCGAGACACAGGCAGATACAATTAAAAGACTCATTTGGACATCTGCAGCAGTGGGTGTATTTGACCTCCCAACATATGAATAAATCCTCACATTGTTTACACCTACCCATATTAAAACATTGTTGCAAATGACAGGTGCACCGCGAGCTGGGAACAGCGATAGTCCCAGACTGGGAGGCTCGCGAGCGGACCAATTAGAACATGGGGTTCTTATCACTGACGCCATTCACATTGACCAATCCTCAGAGGTCTTCATGTAACAATTTTCATGTATCAAAGTGAAGGGACAGCCCAGGTATACCACCTGACTAACCCTCAGCCACTAACACCGTTCTCTATATGTGCGCTATACTAACCCAACCACTCGAGTAACCAATCCAGAGTGGAGATAGGTTTTTGCTAAACTTTCCAAGTGACGCAAGTAGCGCGTCATACTAAGGTAAAAAGGGCCTGAGAGCCCCACAATTGTGTGTGTGTCAGGACGGACACGTACGCTCCTTGACCCATCCCTGCCGTTTTGTCTAATAAACAGCAGAGTCACCTTGCTTCTTGCGTGTGTCTCATACTCTATCTCTTTTGGGATATACGGGAGGAGTTGGGGCCTCCCTGCCCGGAGGTCTGCGGACGGCCCGGCCGACCCCGGCAGAATTTCCCCCCGACAAGTTGGAGGCACTGCTGAGATCTGTTTAAGATCTGCTTTTTTATTTTTACTTTTTCCAGGTAATCACGTTGCGAGGAGGTCCGGCGGCACGGCCCCCTCTGCCGTTGCCCCCTTCTGAGGACTACAGGACCATCGCGGAGCTGCGAGAAGACCGGACAGCGCAATCCGGATATTGGCCCTCAGGAGCCGGTTGAGAAGTATCCCGCCCGCGGTTGGCGAGTGTCCAGACGTGGTCCAGACGAGGGGAGGTGGCGAGCCGCTTGGAGGGGTGCACGCAGTCGAGCGGCCCCGCATCAAGAGAACTTGGTGAGCATGCCACGCACAACAAGCAATGTGAAATTGTGAGGGAGGGGGGAGGAATTGAATACGGGAGGTGGGAGGTGTTGCACAGGTGCGCGGCGAAGGTTTGACAATTTAGTGTTGGCAATGGAATGAATGGTAGCCGAACGAGTGTGAGAGCAGTCGGCTACGTTACGCGGGGGGGCGGAGCACGAAAACATCACGTGCGGCCGCTCGTAGACACTGATTGACCTAGGTCGGGACTACGTGTAAGGGTGTGTGTGTGTGTGTGGTTTCCTACGATTTGACATTTATTGATCAATGAGTAGATGAGGATCCCTATTGTTCAAGCAAGAAACTCAACTCGATAGGTAGATGACGTTTCCCTGTAGGCGGTAGCTAGTTAGTTGTCCAATACGGAAGATAATTGGCTGGTTAAGCCCTCCTGTCGAGGGGCGTATCACACGCGAGGCGACGCAGTGTGCGTAGTCCGATTATATTATTGATTACCTTGTTCCAGGAGTGACAGGAAGACAGCTGTGAGGTTAACGGGGGTAGATTGCAAGTGTATTTTGAACTTAAAGAATATATGAAGAACTTACCAGTAGCTCGAAGAGATCGGTGACGTCACCAGTAGGGCTTTCATAGGATATCCCGAGCACAAGGCATCTTTCTTTCTGAGAGTGGTGTGGAAGAGAACTGTGGTAAGGGAGTGGAAACGGAGACAAACGGTAATGAGTTGATCGGGGAAAGGGGAAACGGGGGACGTGGCTGCGCACGGGGAGCGCCGGCCACGGCAAGTGTAGAAGAAGGAGGAGGAGCAAGTGAAAATAGGATGACTGTATAAGAACGTCATAAGGGGCACGCAGCCGCAGGGGGCCATGTGCGCCTCGGCCGCAGGTGGCCGTAAGGGTGTCGTGTAAAGGAAGAAAGACAGAAGAAAATATACACATGTAAATACTATATTTTTATAATTTTCCTTAGCGGACTATCGCAAGTCCCCAAACTTACGGGGCCAGGTAACGATATAAGGCTGTATATTGTAAACTGCTAGTGAGATAACCGCTACCAAATAGGGGAAGGGTAACTAGTGGAGCGCTACTATGTCATACGGGACAGGATCGGGAGGGTGGGGGAACACCCTCACTACCCCACTACAGCACATATGTACAACACTGTCACCCCATAGGGAGAAACTGATTAAGTATAGCATAGAATGAACCCAGGGGACGGACAACAAAATGATAACACCGTGGCTGCCTAATGGTAGCTTCGATCCATATGCCCAACATTCACTACTAAACCATCTGCATAATACATACAAAGGGAAGAAGTTGGCAAACCACGTGGAGGTGTTTAACTTATGGAGGATATTCCAAGGGTCCCGACCAGGACCAAATGGAATGTTCACTGTGGAGGAAATACCGGAAGAAAAAGAGATTAAGGAGGAAGGAGAGGATGGGAAAAAGGGGAGTGAAGACCCAAAGAACACAGGGAACGGACAAGAGGGAGGAGAAAAGAATAATACATCAAATGAAATAAAAAAGGAACCGAGCAACGATATACCCCTAGCAAAGGGAGTGAAAACGGAGGGAGGGGGGTTGTACCCTTTAAGGGAGTTAGGAGAAATAGAAAGAGGTCAGTTAAGGGCGGCTGAGGGGTACTCGAACCCGGCATACAGCCCTCCACCATATGTGGCTCATAGGAAGATGCCAGCAGGGGAGGGGAGGACTGGAGAAGAACAAACTTTGGAAATAGGAAATGATGAGTGGGTAGCTGCACAGATACTATTAAAATTACGAGGTTCATTAACAGGGGAAGAGAAGGAGGTAGTAAGGAAAACAGACGAGGATAATACCAGGGAGAGTGGAATGAGAGGGGAAGAGCTGTTACGGCAAAAGGAAGAGATTTTGGAGGAACGACTAGCAGAATTAAGGGATGAGCAGAATGAATTGATCAAACAGCTCGAGAGGGAGGAAAGAGAGAGAGCGAGGAGAAGGAAAGAAGGTAAGAACGAATTGGAAAAAATAAGGGAACGAACTGAGGAGCAAAGGAGAGAAGCTGAAAGGGTAAAAGCAGCAGCAGAAAGGGTATCAAGAGCACTGCTGCGAGAAAAGAAAAGGGAAGAAGAAGAGAAAGAAAAAGAAATGGCAATGTGGAAGAGGAGATTACTATCAGAAACGGCTAAGAAATACGAAGAAGGGAGGGTGATAGAGAGCATATTAGAAAGGGAAAGGGTGAAATGGGAAAGGAAGAAAGAGGATGAAAGAATAATGGAACAGATGAGTACTGAAGTAATGGAGGAATTAAAAAGGAAAAGGGAGGAAAATGATAGGGAGATGGAGGAGAGAAATGAAGGAGAAAGGGAAGATAGGAGAAGGGAGAGTGAAGTATGGGGGGATGTATATAGAGACACAGAAGTAGCAACAACATCAGCGCAAAGGGGAGCGGTTGATAAAGGAGAAAAAGGAGAACTGGACCTAATAGACTTACAAACAGTAACAATAAAGGGGAAAAAGACCGAGTGGGGGGTGCCGTTTATGACTGACTTTTGTAGTGAGGAAGAAGAAGGAGTGGAGAAGGAAGGAAGAAACAGTGAAAGGGAAAGCCTCGATAAACTATACATCACCCGGACCAACACAGACTCGCCATGGATCCGTAGGAGAAAGGATGAGCTGGTGAGAAGTGAGGAGGATGAGCAAGGAATAGCGGAAAGACAGACACATGAGGCCGCACCGTCCCCATCACGCCCTCTCCCATCGCACCCTACATGCTCAACCACCTCACGCTCGTTACGCACAATAAAACTTGCGCACTCCACAGACGAACTGACACCCTATGCATGTCGGCTTAGGGACCTCCCTAGACGCAGGCAGTAAAGGCGAATACACATGCCCACATTAAATACAGGAAATGATGGAAGAAGGGGAAAAGATGGAGAAGAAAGAGTTACGAGCAGGGGAAATACGGATGAAATTGACGATGTAGAAGAAAGGGAAGAAGAGGAAGGGTGTGAGGACTCGATTTTATGGAACACAAAGGGTAAAACGAGACATAACTTAATGCCACTTCTGGAGAGGGGAGAGGTTAGGCCACAGTATGTCCCTTGGAAGCATACAGACAAAGAAAATATAAAATGCAGGCTCCCATCATTAAGTGGAGGTGCGGGTAAGTGGATATATCAAATGGAAAAACACACCGCAGGACAGAAACTGGCAGTAGGAGATGTGAAGGGCCTTCTAATATCGATATTAGGGGATGCAGCGGATGACATTTGGAAGAGTGCGGGATTCCCTGGGGTAACAATAACAAACACATCGCATGATGGGGCACCATTCGCAAACTGCAGACATGCACTATGGCAGGCACTGAGGGTACAGTACCCAGACACATCAGACATAGGAGCAATTACCTCCCGCAAGATGCGTGAGAACGAAGATCCTGTTGATTATATCCAGGAAATCCAAGAGAAGTGGGGCATGGAAACTAGAGAACAATGGGACAAAACACCCGCAATATTTTATCATATACTAGTACAAGGGCTCCCGGAAGGAGTTCAGAAACAACTGAAGAAAGTAGTGGGAATGGAAGCAAAAGCATGGCCAGAAATACAACTGACTATAGTGAATCATTGCAGGACAAGGCAAGGAAAAATTAAACAAAAGGAAGAGGACAGGAAAACGGAAGAGGCTAAACTAGTACAGAAAAAGCTTACTAAATACACAATGGAAGGGGCACTAATAACTACGCCTACAACAATGACCCAAAGCCCCACGCAAGTAGTGGCTGCACAAGATCCCTCCCAAATACCACCTTTACAGACTATAACACAACAGGTGCCGCCACTCCAACCATACACAACCAACATGGGAGGAGGATACCCAATGCCAGGAGCTGGGTATTATAATTACAACAGGGGGAGAGGAGGAATTATGAGAGGGAGAGGATACGGATATAATACCCAACAGCAGGTGGGAGGACTTAGAAATTCCTATCCCACAGGGCAACCAGTATACCAGGACAACACAGGGAGCTTTCCATGGCAGAGTAGGGAACCACCGGTGTGTTGGAGTTGTGGATTATTAGGGCACATGTCACACACTTGTAGAGTAAGACCAGGAACACCATCATGGAGTGAACAGGGACAACCAAGGCCCACACAGGAACAGCAGGGCATACAGCAACAGCAGACATTGCAACAGGGAAATGAACCGCAACAACTAATAACACAACAACAGCCACAGACACATTCAGAGCCACAACAACAGGTAGCGATAACACAACAACCCCAAGTACAACAAACACAACTGGGTAGGGTGACGGTCCTGGGACACAACCCTTACACAGGAAATGGTCAATCGTTGTACCCTCAATAGGACAGCCCACAGTCGGCCTTGGTGTGTCCCATCCTGTCAGTAACACCTAATAGTGCGGAGGAACCACGCATAGAGGTAACGATAGGTGACAAAAAGTTATCATTCCTTGTTGACACCGGGGCGACCCGGTCTTGCATAAGGGAAGGTAAATTTAAGATGTCAGGCGAAGCCATGAACACCCAAGGATTCTCTGGGGCTAAAGGGTTTTTTCCTTTTACTGATAACATTCCCTTATCTATAGGAGATTATGACCTGTCAGTCCCACTTCTATATTATAGTGCCTCACCAGTAAATATACTGGGGAGAGACATAATGAACAGGTTGAATATGACGATCTCATTTACTGAGGACGGCATAATTTGCTCCACTCCAGGGATTAACATGCTCACAGCACGACATATTATGCAAGCATACTGCGGACAAACAACGATTAGGGCGGAGCCAGTAGATGGCGAGCTCTTCCAGTACGGGGCAGACATGGCATTTGCATGGATGCCAGGGATAGAGGGAAAAATGTGGAGGAGGCCAGCAGCCTATCTGTTCAGACCAGAAACACCAGTCAATGAGCTAGAAGAAAAGGTGGTTCCAGTGGACATTGAGAGCATTATAGCCACAGCTGATTACATTGCTGTACATGCCCAAGACAGAGAAGGAAGGGCATGGAGGGCAGTGATACCACTAGCGGAAGGATGTAGACTCACCCAGGTGTCAGATGAGGAGCTGTTCTCAGAAGAAAAGGAGGAAGGTGAAATGGTGTTTATGATGAGTGTGGAAATATGGCTAAGAGTGGCGTACAAACAAGTAGCACAGAAAATTGCAATGGCACTTGAGGCACCCGAATGTACCCCAGTCCCCTTCTTTAAGGAGGATATGTCAAAGGTACCCACATCATTGTGGACTACTAGCCCCTATGGCGTGGGGTGCATAAAAAGCATAGGGGGAGTAAGGATAAAATTGAAAAAAGGTGCAATACTCCCCAGAGTGAAACAGTACCCACTATCAAAAGAGGCAGATGAGGGCATATATGAAACCATAACGGCCCTTATAAATAATGGCATATAGGTCCCCTCAGAATCACCCTGTAACACGGCTGTATACCCAGTGCACAAGGCTAAAGGGGGTTCTTGGCGCTTCATACAGGATCTCAGGCCCTTGAACAACATAGTAGAAGCAGAATACCCCATAGCAGCAAACCCAGCCACAATATTGTGTGGCATTCCAGCAGAAGCATCACGATTTACAGTGATCGACCTTAAAAATGCATTCTTCTCAATACCATTGCACCCAGACTCACAAGATCTGACAAGCTTCACTCAGAGAAACACAAAGTGGAAACACACCAGATTGCCACAAGGGTATTGCGAATCACCCTCAATTTTCAACAGAGTAATACAGATGGATGTGGGTAACATTGAAGTGGAAAGCACAGTGTTGCAGTATGTCGATGACATAATAATTTGCAGTACAAACGAAAGAACATGCAGAGAGGACTCATTAAAGATGTTGATAATATTGGCTGAGAAAGGTTACAAGGTAGACATGGAAAAGTTACAGTACTGTCAAGAAGAGGTACTTTACATTGGTCAGCTCATATCCCAACATGGAAGAAAGATTGCACCACAAAGAGCACAGGCCATTTCAAACACACCAGTGCCACAAACAGTGAGGGAACTGCAGCAGTTCCTGGGTCTGTGCAACTACTGTAGAGCATGGGTATTTGATTACAGTTCATACATAGGGCCCCTGCTTGAGGCGTTAAAGGAAGCTAATAAAGGGGAGAAAAAGCTGAGGTGGACAATGGAAATGAAAGAGGCTTTTGATGAGTTGAAAGATGCGATATCAACTGCTCCGGTACTGGCATCCCCAGACTATGAGC